>NW_017536230.1:269540-311798 GCF_001853355.1 Bactrocera latifrons | reverse complement strand
ATATATATTTCATAAAAAATGTTCTCTTATACATCTGTCTCTTATACACATCTTAAAATTTTATATAAAATATTAATAAATAATATAACATATTTATTGCTAAAACCAATGACTTCAATTAACTATACAAGAAGTAGTCAAATCGTGTTAAATCACAATTTCTTGAAGTAATCGAAACTTTTTTAGATCGTATAATTGTTGATCTAAAAAAGCAAGATATCGTGAAATATTGGATAGTCGATAAAGTATTTTCGTATTTTGTTAATAAATGTCGTCGCATATCTTCAGTGCTACCAATCACATTGTATCATACCACATAGTGTTGGAAAGGTGAGATTTTAAGCTTCATTCAAGCTTCAAAAACAATTCAGGGAAGTTGAAAAAAAGTTAAAGCTGTTCAAAAATGAGTGAAAATATAAGTTCGTACAGCTCAACAATGATTCGCTCGCTTCGGTTCTGGAAATTTCAAAATTTCGATTTACACTGATGGAATAATATCTATAGTATAAAAATGACAAAAAGTGGTCGATTAAAATTTTACATATTTGGTTCATTACAAATATAGAAAAAATAAGTTGGAATTTGATTAGAAATATTAAAAGACTTTTTCGACTACCCAATACATCATAATCCCTACAGGGGTCCTTGAACTTAAGTAAAGCGTTTGAATAGCCCCATTTGAACAACATACATATTACATTCTTTTCTATGTGAAGTAGATATATGATATAACTGAAATTGCAATCCTACCAATAGCCTTTCCTCATCAGAACTACAGCAATAAATTTAAACACAAACGTTATTTATGTATTTTTAGCCGACACAACACGTCATATGTTCATTTTGTGCTATATTCCAAGGCATAAACATCCATCCGCAGAAACATATCTACGCACAAAAATTGTTTGAAGGAATTATGAGCCACAAATAACTAAAATAGATATACGTTCACCACTAAGGCTTTCATTTTATTGAGAAAGTCTATATAACTACACGGCTTAGACGACGATGCCAACAATGACGTATTTCTTATGGTATCCAAGGATTTACTTAACGTTAAAGAAAGGATAATTGACTTTGCACTAAGCTAAATACAGTGTAGAAAGAAATTAAGAGCTTTGAAATCTCTGGAATATTCTTAAGTATCGATCAGTACAAAATTTCTTTTTTTTTTCTCCATCTTTTCCTCTCTCCATATTCCATATAAATCTCAATAGCCACACCTCTCATAAAAAATATCAACTGCATTTTATTTTGAGCAACCTTAAACAGCAAACAAAAAAAATATGAAACTGCGACAGCTCAAACTACTGTCGATTAGTCATAGAGCAATAAAACGCTTATGACTCATCAATCGTTAAGAAGCAATGAAATGAATAAGGTTATTGCATATACTAAAATTTTAACAAATCTAGTACTTGATATATGCAATAAGAGCAACCCTTTGTGAGCAATTACTTGGCACTCAGTGCAGGAGTATGGAATTTTTAAGTCAGGGCCATATTAAACGCCTAAATTTATGCAATGTATACAAAAATTTATGATATATATGCCTAAAAATATGTTATATGTGCCTAAATTAAAGTTATATATGCCTAAATGTATGATATATACATGCAATAAATAAAATAAAATTTTTATTTAAACGTGTACAATAATCTCTCGACTTAAACGACATCGCTTTGTTTCCAAGTTACAAAAAAAAAAAAACAAATTCATGCGAACCAAACTTTGATGTGATGAGCCCCTGCAACTCAAAATAGTTGAACAGACAACAAACGATTGCAAAATTCCTTCGAACACCTGCTTGTAACACGCGCGAACTTATTTGWAGCAATTCGGCTGAAGGTCAGACAAAAACGAAAATTTCGAAAAGTCGAAAAAAAAGATATAAAACAAAAAAATTAAAGAAAGAAAAAGTGAAAACCGGTAAACCAGTAGCAAAGAATACGAAAAGTGAAAGATAAAGCGTTAAATACTCGTTAAAAGTGAAACTAGTAGCAGGACAAGCACACCTTTATTGAAGGAATGCTTACTCAACGGACATGGGGGGTGTGCAAAGGCTATGACGACAATGGTATAAAATATAAGCACCTGACTATAAACAAGTAACTTTATGAGTTCGAATGTGCTATAAACTAGTTGAAATAACGCCTGATGGCCTACCAGCTTGAGCAAATGCAAATAAGTTTGCCTTCCGCTCAGGAGTCTAAAGGAAAAATGTGCCATGATATAAATACATAAAAGCCATAACGGCAGTGAAATTTCACCCAGATATAGAGGCATGTATATAAGCAAYAAATGAGTACTCACTGAGTTTGTGTAATGTGATATACTTATTTATACTATATAGTAATGAAAACTAACACCATTTTTTTCTTCTCGCCAAGCAATATTTATACGTAGTATTAGTGAAAATCACAAGCAATTCCATAATTTTGAATGAAATTTGAAAATGCAAATATTATGTCCTCTACGTATAGACTATATAGAAATGAAGTACATGGCGCTAGAAACTCGCACACTTGCAATAGAACGTATTTTGAACGTCATCAGCTGATTTGGCTACCTCAAATAACAACAAAGATATCATAACAAAAATGTTGAATATATTGAAAATGTTGCAGCACTTTTTTGGGAAATCTAAGTTTTTGAAAAATTATGTCTAGTAAAGGTTACAGAAACTGTTCAACAACCTGACGCTCCAAAAATAAGGCGAAACCCCAAAAACGAAACCTCGCTGAAGCCATTTCAGATGTTGGCATGATTTTATTGGCCCAGTCACCTATTTGGAAGGCTATAATTAACATAACTCATCAATCGTTAATAATTTTTTTTTTTATATGTGAAAATGTTTTGTTTTCGGCTTGGGTCAAATTTGATCAGTTGATAATTTGACATACAAAATAGTTGAAATCGCCATACATTTTCCCTTAGCCCTCATTTAGCGTATAATTTGATTTTTATCGGCAGCCCATCTAATTCACGACTGTACTCGAACTTAGTGCTGCCTTACTTATTTTTGAATTTTCTTCTGCCTTATTGGCGTAGAAATTTACTTTTCTRAATATACGTGTGTTTTCAACCAAATTGCCACCTCTTGTGCGGTGGAGTGTGAAAAGGCGGCGTCAGTAGGAAGGTTGAAGGTAGACAAAAGGTGTAAACAAAATTTTAGCGCGTGTCGGCAAGGTATTGTTGCTATTGTTATTATAGAATTTCATTATGCTTTGCTGTGCTGTTATTCGAATTTTGTTGCTACATGTTGTCGCAATGCAAATCAGCAGAAAATGACGTGAAATCTTCATTGCAATAAATAAATAATAACCAGTARCTATAAAAATGGATTTCCAAGCGCAATTCTGCAATAACAATAACACACAATTGCACATATATACATATAWACATATGRATGTACATATAGACACCTAAAAGCACATGCAAGCAAACAGAATGCAACACACAAACAAATGGTTAATATGCAAATTATGAAAGAAAATGGGAAAGGAAAACGAAATTGAAATTGGATTTCGCAATACTTTGGAGAATGTTATGAAATACGATTTGAAAGCGACTTCACAGAATGCGCGCTGTGTGGGTGAGGGGTGTAAATTGGGCAGACACTTGTGGGGATACATTTTTGATTATGCATGATTTTCTGCATATTTGCCTGCATGTATGTATATGCATATACATATAAACATACCTTGAATATTTATATTCATAACTATTTGCATATTGTTTTCAAATATTAAAATATTTCTCTACAATTTTCGCTGCAAGTTTATTCAATAAAGCRAGTGATATTTTATTGCTGCCCACTAAATGAAAAGCGCAAATTTTGCAMGCTATGAGCCCCGGCGCATGCAGCCGCCAACATGCAAGCAAAATTAAATGTCAGCCAGCAATTCATATTAATAAATTACAATTATTTATTGGAATGATGTATAAACACATGATGAACAATAAAAGTTAGCTTCACCTGCACCGAACACCCCTCACAGGTAAATTTTTTATAGCAAGAAAGGGTATAACATGATCACTCTCAAAGTGTGATGTGATGTCGCGAGGTGATTYCGCGGGAARCTGGCTGCCAGCTGGCKCTATAAAAGAAACGCAGGCACTGTGCCTGGCCAGTGCTTAGGTGACTCTCGCGCCGTGATGGTATCTAGTTTAACAGGCGCAAGGTGATGTAGTTTAACAGCCGCGCGAAAAGCTGGCTGCCGGTTGGCGCTAAAAAAAGCAGTGATGTTATGTAGTTGAACATTCACAAGGTGATTTCGCGGGAAGCTGGCTGTCAGTTGCCGCTATAAAAGAAACGCAGGCACCGTGCCTGGCCAGTGCCTAGGTGACTCTGCATTCAGGCATTTTAACAGTGGTGAGGTGGTTTCGCGGGAAGATCGCTGCCAGSTTGAGCTATAAAAGAAACGCAGACACCGTGCCTGACTAGTGCTTAGGTGACTGTCGCGTCGCGATGTCATGCAGTTTAACAGTCGTGAGGTGATTTCACGGGAAGCTCGCTGCCAGCTGGAGCTATAAACCAAACACATGCAACGTGCCTAACCWGAGCTTAGGTGACTGTCRCGTCGCRATGTCATGCAGTTTAACAGTCGCGAGATGATTTCGGGAGAAGYTGKCTGCCCGCTGGAACTATAAAAGAAACGCAGTCACTGTACATGGCCAGTGCTTGGGTGACTCTCGCGCCGAGATGTTATGTAGTTGAACATTCACGAGGTGATTTCGCGGGAAGCTGGCTGCCAGTTGGCGCTTTAAAAGAAACGCAKGCACCGTAATTGGSCCGTACTTGGGTGACTCTCACGCCCTGACGTGTTGCGATTTGAAAGTCGCGAAGTTATTTCGCGGGAAGCTAGCGCTATAAAAGAAACGCAGGCATAGTGCCTGGAAAGTCATTAGGTGACTCTCGCACTGCGATGTTATGTAGTTTAACAGTCGCAAGGTGATGTAGTTTAAMAGCCGCGTGGTGATTTCGCGGGAAGCTGGCTCAAAGTTGGCGCYATAAAAGAAACGCAGGCACCGTACTGGCCAGTACWTGGCCAGTACTCTCRCGTCGTGATGTGATGTGATTTGAAAGTCGCGAGGTGATTACGCGGGCTGTCAGCTGSCCTTATATAAGTAAAGCAGATAACTTAAGRGTGAAACATAGGCACTGAACACCGAGATAATGAAAATTGTCGCTTATTTCAGATCATAGTCGGCTTGTCGCAAAGCAAAAAATAGAAAAAATCATTTATATATTTTTAGAAGTTTTCCCATTGCAGCGCTTAATCAACACGCCGATAGKTTTTTTATGCCATTTATTTTTAGGTTGCATGTTTAACTGAATGCGATCGTTAGCTTTAACCGCTTTTATGCCTGTGCATACATATGTACATTTGTATTGACTCGTATGTGCTTTCGCAAGTGCCGCTATCAATACTCGAGCCTTATATGAATGCCTTGCCCCATTGACACATTAGCAGTGAATTTGCTRATTCGATGGAATTTATTTTTTTTAYATTTTTGCCGTCTTTACCTTGACTTTGTAATGTACAGTTATTCATATTGATTTCTTACATTGAACTTCCGTGCCATCGTTTAATTGTTGAAGCCCTAAATGAGAGGGAATTTCTCGGCAGTATTTATTCGGGCAAAGACAATGAGCAACGTAGGGGGAAGTCTAGTAGAAGGATTCAGCAGTGTACATATGTATATAAATCGCTCAAATTTATTATTATTGTTGTAGCAGTAGAAACACTCCAAAAGTAATTTCGGGTATTGGTACCGAGTCGACAGTTCTTGACAGGATAAAAAGCCGGATCCTTTCCATTTTCAAACTCYCACATTGAATGCTTTAAGGATTTATAATCACTTGTAAATTTCAAAAAATCGATGTTTTGTTATCAAATGTTCACATGTTTGAGAATTTATCCGAAAAGTTTAATAGTTTTGGTTTAATAGTGYGGAATATGCGACTGGTGGGCACTATAAATTCAGGAAAGTCTACAAAAAAATATTGAAAATTTTTTGTAGCTATTACGGGTAGTATCTGCTAAACCCTTAGATTTCCCGCTACCCATACTCACAACTATCGTATTGTCTCGCCGATTTTCCAAAGGTTTAATTGTCAAAATATTTCGATTAAATCTCACCTGTTTTAGTTTCCTCCCTAGTAGTATGCCTTTACATATGGTAAAACAACCACTAGGAACTCAAGAGAATATTAAGCCGTTAATTATAAGAGCAGAATCACCGTTGATAACTTCTGACAACTATTTATAAATGAAGATGAGCTAGCGCAGGACACCTGTGCGCACACCAGCCAAAGTAATTACAATGGTTAAAGGATACAAACAAACGAAGGCATTGGAATGTGTATATGTGAGCAAAATTGGAAATCAGCAAACAATAACAACCAAAATCGGCATGTGGATGCCTTAATAAGTACTGATATGTAATAATGCCACTAGCGATAAAGATAGCGTTATAAAAACATATTTGTTATCAAAAATTAATATTATTTATAAAAAATTATTGTTTTTTTTATTAAAAAATTATTTTTTTTTATAAAACAATTTTTATTGTTATTTTGTTTTATTAAAAAATAAAATTTTTATATATATTTCATAAAAAATGTTCTCTTATACATATGTACATATTAGGTAATATCAATGCTGTAGAATTTTGTTGAAAATAATTATAATTTGACAGCAGGAGACGTTAAAATTTCCTGATCTTTCATAAATTTCATTACTTATTTTAAATTTGACATATGATTTGGTACACAACAGCTGTTGGCTAAAATTCTGCGTATTGAAAAAAGTATATATAGATCGAATGTAAAAAGAAATATGCGTCTTGAGGTATTACAAGAGTAATTGAAAATTGAGTTAAAAAGCGTGACAAAGGTTGTTTCGAAAAAATGGCATCCTATTTATGCAAAACTATAGACGATTTTTGTTTTCTTTTTATTCGGATTAACTATTTTAGAGAAAATGTCGAGGGTAAGTGGTACAGTACGCATTATAATATTGGAAAATTGTATAAACAAATATTTATTTTTATTTTGAAAACACAAGTAACATGTCAAGTAACATATATGATGAGCTGCCCGTCCGTCTGTATATAGGCGAACTAGTCTGTTCATTTGTTAGAGCCGCCGATATCGAGCCTCTAAAGAATATACTATACAGTCATATAAACTGAATGATAAGAATCAAGATATAGTATGGAAAACTTTTTCATTTGACGAAATATCTTCACAAAATTTTGCCAAGGTTATTGTCTTCAACAATGTTGCGATTTCCAAAAAAATTGTTCAGATCGGATCACTATAATATAKATGTATATATGTAGCTAACCGTTTTAAATTTAGTTCTTATATGAAAACTTTTTTTGACAAGATATATTCACGAAATTTTGCATATATAGTTTTATTACCTAAGGGTACGTTCTAATATATCATAAATTAAAAGAGCTAAGCTTAGRTCTCAATTGTACAAGATTTTTGTTTCTTTCTTAATTCAGTATATAGTCTAGACAAAGAAATATATAATAGAAAAAAAGGTGCATATTTAACAACAAATAAATTTTTGTGTGCTAAATTTGTTATGTATATACTACTTATACACAAATTTTATATGAATACATATGTTAAGATACAAAAGGAAGAGAAAAAAAAGAAGACTGATGGACGGTCAGCGCACTTTGAATGACTCAAGAGTACTGTACAACAAAGGTTATGAATAATGAAAACCCAATTCGCAAAAACATAAAAAAGGGAGTTAGAGACGCTGAAACATACATACAAACACACGTACATACATATGTATTAATATAAGGGTATACATTTAAGTAAGCGCATGTATAGTACTTAAGTAATTTGGACCGATGAGCAAAACATTAAAATGGATTTGGTTTGCCTACGCAAACTTGTACATAAAGGAATTATAACTATACATATGTATAGAACAAAAACTACAACAAATGACTGGCTTTTCAAATGTAATTGAAAGTGGATGATAATACAATAAGCATAGCAGGAATAGTACACGCCATTCAAGTACACGCCATTCAAGTACACGTGAACGCAACAGGAATAAGAGCAGCAGCTCTTAATAATTACAATAACAATGACAAAAACAGAATGGCTAAAGATACTACCAGGCATATCATATACATACATATCTACAAGCAGCTGCTGAGCTGCTGTTTGGCAGCCACACACTTTTCAGATTAGGCTGTACATATGTACATGTATATGTACATATTTCGTGTTGTTGCCTGTGGGTATATTAAGTAATTATAACTTTCGTCAGTTGCCGGCCAAAATCGGTTGAAATTCAAAACGCACAACTAAAAGTTCTTGGATATCTGTAAAGTTGTTTTAAATCAAACAGTACAGTCACTGATCACTTATGTATCCCTCTGCCGGGATATCGGCACCAACACACCCCTTCAGACGCATATACACACCCACCCATCCAATCAGTGCCAGACCAATGTATATTGTTCATATATTGATTTTTAACCCAGGTGTTGATTGCATCAGCGATGATAATAGTTGCATTAGTGTAATAAAACTGCCTTGTTTACCCGTCAGGCAATTTTAAATTGGATACTTTATTTATTACACTAATTGCTCGGATATTTCAAAGGAGTTAGAGACTTGCTGGATTCTGAGTGTTACCAATAATTGTTAGTAAGTTTCGGGTGGCGCCAATTGCGGCTTTTCTCAACACACGCAAAGTTACGCTCGTGTGTCATGTGTATTTGCGCCGCATTAGAATTGCTTACTCCTTTACCTATGTCCTGCTACCTGAAAATTCTGGACACTTATTATCAGCGCTTGCTTTTATCATCTTGACATTCACATGCCTTTCTCGGCAACCTTTACAATCTCCCACCGCACTTTAAATACCACCCCTCCACACTTCACTCGCTCCATCAGCCCACATTTTTCCAGACACATTTTACTCACTGCGAACCGTTAAAACTTTTTCTTCTTTTTTCTCACTTATAACATTCGCATTTTATAGATTATATTTTTTTATTAGTTTAGTACTTTCATTGCACATTAAATAATCTTTGCAATGACTTAATCACTTTGCAATTATTTTTCTATGTAGTACTCACTTGTATGGGAAATATTTTGAAATCAATTTTTCCGACAACTGCAGCGATAAATGGAAAATTCTGCCAGTGAGAGCGAAACTGGACTGACTGCGCCAATATCGAGCAAGCGCATGTGTTTTGTCTGTTCTGTACTGCAGCGAGCGCGTAGAAGAGCACACAAGTTCAGTTGCCCTTTTGATTTTTGCGTTTGTGTGAATATGCTTTTGACAATTGGCGCCTTCCGTTTTACCCTCTTCCGCTTAAATTTTTATTTTATTTTATTTTATAATTAAAAAAACATAGCTCCCTTTTATTTTATAATTAAAAACATAGCAAATAGTTTTCGCAAGGCTATCATTAAATCATTGCAATAAAAGTAATCTTTAAGTTGTGTTCTTATTGGTTTGGAGTATACTTATGTGTAGTAAAATATATAGAGATTAAACTAAATAACAGCAACTATTTTGCTATATATGTATGTATAATATACAAAAAAACACATTTGGAAATAGTTGTCACAGAAAAGAATACTTGGTTTAAATGTGGAACGCAATAAATTTATCATTTTTTTTTTAGTTTTATTAAGTTTATTTCTTCTAAATTATTGTGAATGGTGAAGTTAAAATTCAGAGAAACAGCATTGTGAGTAGCAATAAATGACAGCTGGTTTTGTAAACAAAGTAAAAACAATAACAGCGAGTCATTGCAAAAATTTTGAGTTGTGTACGGTAAATACATAATGGTAAATATTTCAATAACAACACATATAAACAATATCTAATAGAATTAATTTTTGCTGTCAAAGTTTCATTTTAACGGTTTCAATATGGAATTCCTGGATAATGGCCGCAGCTTCCAGGAGACATACAAGTGCTTCCCTGTAGCCATGTTGCCCGGTAACGAACGAGAAGATTTAGAACGTGGTGGCAAAAGTAGGTGTTTAATTTGACATGCCTAAATGCATGCATTTTAGCGTAATATTTTCTATAATGTGTGTATGTAGTTATTATGCCACCATCGGCGTTAGATGTGCTTACACGCCACAACGTTGAATATCCAATGCTCTTCAAGCTGACGAATCGAGCGCAAAAACGCACAACACATGCAGGTGTACTCGAATTCGTTGCCGAGGAAGGTAAATGCTATTTACCTTTGTGGATGATGCAAAATCTTTTGCTTACGGAAGGCTGTCCGGTTCGCATTGAAAGTGTCAGCTTGCCAGTGGCAACCTTTTCAAAATTTCAACCACAAAGCACTGATTTCTTAGATATTACTAATCCCAAAGCTGTTTTGGAAAATGCTCTTCGTAATTTTGCTTGTCTTACCACCGGTGATGTAATTGCTATCAAATATAATAAAAAGGTTTATGAATTATGTGTGCTAGAAACGCGTCCTGGTAATGCTGTTAGCATTATTGAATGTGATATGAATGTAAGTTCCATGTCAAACACATATATTTCTAATTTTAAAAGACTATTAATGTGAATATATAGGTGGAATTCGAAGCTGCTATAGGGTATGAACCAAATAAACCTAAAACTGAAGAGCCTCCTGTAGAAGAACCACAAGATCACGTTATGGAGGAAGTAGTTGAAACATTTAAAGGCTCTGGTGTACGTCTGGATGGCAAGAAAAAGAAAGATAATCAGCTGGACACACCTGTTATTAAAAGGGTTGGTATGGTCAATTTCTAAATAAAAGCTGTATGCCTTAAAATCATCGTTACTGCAGGTACTCGCTCGTGGTGTACCCGATTACGATTACAAGTTTGGATACTTAAAGTTTGACCGTTCTATCAAGCCAATCAACGAACGTATTCCTAAAAAGGACGGTGAAGAAGGTGAGCCAGAGACTTTCCATGGTCAAGGCTTTTCAATGAAGACACGTAAATTGTAAAATAATATTTAAATATTCATAMTAACATAGTTTAAAAATCTTTTCGATACAGAATGCAAAATAAATTTGTTCATTAAACTTTAATAACCACAGAACTACTAAATGTTTTATTGTTCAATGTATCTACAAATTCAAAGTTAAATTAATAACTTCATCTTTCTTTTTTGGCGGTGGTGATGTGAGAGACATTGCCGGTAATTTGCGTATCTTTCGGCCATGTTTGCCTTCTTTTCGTTTCCACAAACCGGAACGTGGGCGATTGCCGAGTTGACGCATTCGTTGTGCGCTTCCAATATGCTCTTTATTGTGCTCAACATTTGATAGGCGACCTATAATAAAAATGTTATACATAATACATATAATGCATAACTATATTGAAGTAAAGATCTTACCAACTGTAGCCATACATGTACGATCATATGCAAATTCACGTTTTGATGGTAACTGAACCACGACTTTGTCATCGAATTTTCTTAAAATTGTTCCAAAAGTACCTGCGGCGTGTATCAAATGAAATGGATAGCCCGGATTTTTCTCCAGGTTATGTATGCGTGTACCAACTGGTAAAGCTCCAAGGGGGTAAGCATCACCTTCATTTGGACGTACTATAATATACGTAAAGTTATATATATCAAATTTATTATATTATTCGACAAATTTACTCACCAGGTATACGCGGTATAAATCGAGAAGTTCTGATGATGTCACCCACTTTCATATTTTCTGTTGCTAATATGTATTTGAGTTCATTTCCTACGCCAACAAGTGCCACTTTTGCAGTGCGACAACCACCATCGATTATTTCTATCACACGTTCTTCTTGTGGAGGTCCTTCCAATGGCCCATCCCGTACCCATTTTACCCAATGGAATTTCTGTTTTATTCCACCACCTATGCCTTTGGCCACCAAGCGTCCGCTYACTGGATCGCGCCCTGCTAAATGAGTGATTTTCAATGGTTCTACGGTGTATTCTTCAGGGTAGTGCACCACACGTCGAAATTGCTGACCAGCACCTGGTTTCGGTTTTTCTACCACCTTACACTTTCCACGAACTTGAATACCAGCGGCTACAATGCCGCTGTTTCTTATTAGCTGATGACGGGAAGCATTTAATGTACAATTAACCAACAAACGGGTTAAGTTATTCATTTTTTATATAATAAAAATAATAAATGAACCAGATGTGGCCTATCCAGCGGTCTAAAATATGTCCAAATGTGGGTGATCAGCTGTTCRCAAACAGGGTTGTATTATTTCGTAAATTTAATGACTATGATATACAAATCAAAAACATTGTTAAGAATTTCCATTCCAAATATTATATATATTTATTTTATAACAACACTATTTAAAGCGTAAATAACGTATTAATTTTTAAAAGCGGACATAATATTAGCTAAAAATTCCTTCACTTCCGAATTCTGCAATAAAGCGCGTTTTTTACCACTTAAAACCATACCTAAGATATCTGGGCATTTCTCTTTATCACGGGAGTATATATCTCGACCGTCCATTTCGTCACCACCGCCGCCACTACCTTCCTCAACGCCGGGCGATAAACATAAAACACCGGCGCTTCCACTATKCACAACATTTCCAGCCGACGGTGGCACTGCGTTACCTACYAATGTTCCCTGTGCTTTGTGACGTTTGTTTTTACGAGTTCTTCCGCCATGTTCAGCGCTTATTTGCATTTGTGTCAGCGATTGTGTTTGTATTTTGGTGGTGTTTTTGTCCGTTCGCTTTTGATAGGGTCTCCGTGTTTTGGCTGGTTCTTTCTGTTGTTGTTTCTCTTTTCTTTTCGATGTTGATGTCGGCGCAGTGACGTCGTTTACTGTCGAATTCACGTTCACGTTTGCTGATTGTGGAGATTGTTGTGCTGCTGGTGCTGGTGTTGCAGCTGTCACTATTTCTCGTGTTTGATTCCCAGAAGGGTGAGTAATTATTTGTGTCTGTTGCAGTTGTGTTTGGGGTTCCTGTTCTTGTTGGAGACGTCGTTTCACGTGCAAATTTAGACGCTCCTTAATAAAACGACGCGGCTGTGCATCCGTTTCCGGTATATGTGGTCCTTCTGTCTTAACAATTTGCAAATTTTCCGGTAACTCGGTCATAGTGTGCCCTTTACACTGCTGTAAGTACTATTCCACTTTTCTAGGTGTCTGACAATTGAAGAAAGTAAACTATATTGGCAATGCTGTAAAAATAACCCAGTGAACAATTAAAAGTGAAGGTGATAACATATTGYAGCGTTTAGGAAGTATTTTCAAAACATTTAGTAGAATACAAGTTGAAAGTAACTGTTCTTCGTAGTTAAACACAAAAATGTTAAGTGTTTTTATTTAACCAAAATTGAAAGATAAATATTAAATTGGTAGTGCAGTTTGTTCGTCTCCACCACCTTGCCGCGCATGACACTTTGCGCATATGTTTACTAAATCGCGCTCGTTTTGTTGCGTGCACTGGTATTTGTATTTATTTTTCTTCCACCCTTCCCTCGGTAGTGAAACAACTCCCTTGCACTCCATACAAGTGCCCTATTCTGCAGATGTCATTTGCGTGTGTATTCAGCACAGTGCTGCCAACCACCAGATACACAACACACCCTGTGTTGCCTGTCTTCTCGTTGGTAAGAAGAAACGTGTTTTGTGCAGAATTTTCAGTTCTTCATTTTCGATTTCGGTTTAGAATTTTGTTTGTAAACACGCGTGTGGCAAAAATATATATCCAAATATTGTTGAAAAATTAACTTTAACTTTCGTGGTAAGTGTAGTGCATTGGGGAATGTAAGGTTTGTTGAATGTAAGAAAAAATATTGGGGCTGCCGCTTATGAGCGCGCTGTTGCTCCCCAACATTGAAGCGGCTTTTCCTTTTCCAATAGACATATGTACGTGTATGTGTGTTTTTGCCTTTGCTCTGTACCTTCGTTGTGTGTTTTTCAATATTAGTGTTTTTTTTGGTTTATTTTTCTCGTTCGCAGTTCTGCTCAGCACAACACAAACATACAAACAACATAAAACGGCAGGGAAAACAACAACAGTAAGAAAAACAAAAACGACAAAAACAACATAGCAATCAGCCATTAGCCAACAGAGCCTGAGCCGTAGCCATAGCCAGCCAACGAACGATAGAGCCAAAAAATAAAGTGAAATAAATAGAAGAGGGGATGTGAGCTGCTAACGGAACAGGATCGATCGGATGTATTGAAAAGAGAAGTGCGCAAAGCGTGCGGAAAACAATTTAAATTTGGAAAAATCTTTTGAAACACAGAAAAGGAAAAAAACCTTGAGTTTTTATTGTCCAAAGTGACGAATTAAAGTGTTAATATTAGCAACAAGGGGACAGTGGCCGAATGTGAATAGTGTGCAAAACGTGCAAGTAAAAAAATTTATATAGTTTTTGTTAGAAAGAGAAATTAGTATTTTAGTAGGGACAGTAAATTGTGTAAAATAAAAATATAAGAATCATAACAGAAAAACAAACGCAATTGTGGCGTAGCGCTAACACATTTTTTCGTTAGGAAAAAAGTGTAGAAAAAGCAGAATTAAGAAAAAAGCGCCGCATACAAATGGAATTCTTCCCCCACCAACAACAACCACATACAGCTCAGCAAGTAGATGACGGTTCTATATCCGGCCCGGCAACCAATATAAATACTATCAGTAGTAACAACAACAATAACAACATAAACAACGTTCGTAGCACAAACAATACCCCGCCCACCTCAAACACAATAAATAGTGCAGCAACAACGGACACCATCGACGCTGCCACTGTAGCCATCGCCAAGGATATGCTCCAGTTGCATCATGGCAATGGTGCGATACTAACAAATAATAACAACAATAACACAAGTAACAGCAGTAATAATAATACTAGTAGCGCAGCCTTAGAGGTCATGAATACATCAACATCATCTAACGCWAACACCAATTCGGTAGTAATTGCAGCTGGTAGTGGCAGCAGTACAACCAACAGTGGTGTTGGGCCTAATGTAGGCACCAATCTGAATACCAATCACCCACCTGCCCATGCCTCAACCGCCGGTAATTCGGGCGGCGGTGCATCAAACGTTTTAACAGCACCTGACAACGCGCTCGGCTTTCTAAAATACGACCAGGAATTGTTATACATCACCGAGCCATGTACTATTATTGGACGAAACTCATCAACATCGCATGTGCACTTTCATGTTGCTGAAAACAATTTAGTATCAAGAAAGCATTTTCARGTTCATTACGATGGAGATGCACGTGACTTTTTTGTTCAGTGTCTAAGTAAAAATGGCATTTTCGTCGATGATTTTTTGCAACGACGAAATGCTGATCCGCTTCGATTACCTAACAGGTAAGTTCAGCGCCATAATCAATATTGAACGAGTTACCTGTCTATCTGTATTAAATATATAATATGTATCTCAAAAGCGCGGAGAAGAATTGCATGATTATATTTATCGAAACGCTACTTCTTTTAGTTTAAAATATTTGCAATTTTTTGTGTGTTAAAATTGCTTAATACAATTTCCCTATTTGCAGCTGTTACTTTCGCTTTCCCAGCACCGAGATTCGCATACAATTCGAGAGTTTCGTACATGGTGGCGCTTTAAATGYTACTGGCGCGCTAACTGACTCGAACAACAGTGGCATATCGTATCATAACAATAGTCACAACAATGTGGCTGCCCTGCAGAATAACAGTGGAATAGGAGGAAGTGGCGGTGGCGGTGGGAGYGGAGGTTGTGCTCAATTCATTATTTCGCCTGCGCCACCCGATGATCACCATCATCCGCACGCGTCGTCTGGACCAACACCGCATGCGTCCACACATGTATCTCATCACCATCAACCGCATGTGTCCTCTAGTGCAGTGTCATCGTCAACACATCTGCTGCCGAATATGGATAATTCAAATGTGTACTCACCACTAAAGATATCCATACCGAAGAAGGAGCAAAAAAGCCCATATCTATCACCAACTGGCAAGTGGAATTTGTACTGTTTCTTATTTAAACGCAAATGTGTATGCATTTGCATAATTATACACTGAGCGAAAATTAATTGCATATTATAGCAAATGCTTACTGTATAGCGTTAGATTTAATTACGTTTCAGAAAAAATTACATTTGATTTTTTAGTATTTGTTTTGCTATTGCTTACTGGCGTAGAAACTTTATTACATTACACTTGACGCAGTGTAAACAAATGAAAATACAAAAACAATGAAATRCGAAACAAAGCGCCGCTTTGTGTGCACACTGAAAAAACGAATAGGAACAAAACAAAAAGTAAATATTATCTGCAAAAGTACATTTATGTCATATTTACATATATTTACACTAATACATGCGAATTTGTATACTACCTTCTAGCATCTTTTTTTTTTTTTACAAATTGCGTACATAAATGCGTAATTATATGTTGTGCAAATTTTTAATTGCAAACGTTGCACGTGGCTCTAAATTAATTTTAGAAATCTACCAACAACAACACAAAAGTGTCAATGAGGTTAAAACTACTCTCTTATGTCATAAAAAAATAGACGGAAATGTGGTATGTTGAGGTTGTAACATGTAAATATTTACACAAATACTTATTACATAAAGGAAAATACAATTTTATTTTAAAAACGCGCACGTGGAATATTAGGGAATATGCATTTATTTGTAAGATTAACTTTTAGGATTATTAGCATACATTTTCAATTATTTATTTTTGTCATAATTTTCAATTGCTAGCGAAAACCATCACCAAACTTATTAAAGTATCTTATTGAGTCTTTATATATACATATAGTGTATTATATTCAAAAAGATTGGATATCGATTGCTTCATTTATTTAT
Source organism: Bactrocera latifrons (assembly GCF_001853355.1). Lineage (NCBI taxonomy): Eukaryota > Metazoa > Arthropoda > Insecta > Diptera > Tephritidae > Bactrocera > Bactrocera latifrons. The sequence goes on along the minus strand of NW_017536230.1, from coordinate 294,955 downwards.
CAGATTTTTTAAGTAGTAGAAAAATAATGCATATTTTTATGTAATAACTAGTAATAATTAACCGCTTAAGTAACAATTGCAATGACAATAATATCTTTAAATTTTACAGGTACAATAAGTGCTGCAAATAGTTGTCCAGCCAGCCCCAGACAAGGTTTTCATCAGAACCAAGCCAATTACAACAACTATACCAACAACAATTTACAAAACGTAAAACAATTGCACAAAATAATGGATTAATATTTTTAATCACGAAATATCTTCTTTTCAGCAAGACCTATTCCAAACACCATCAACAGCTAGCTATAACCACAATGAGAAACCACCATATAGCTATGCTCAGTTGATTGTACAAGCTATATCCGCAGCACCGGATAAACAATTGACACTTTCTGGCATTTATTCATTTATAGTCAAGCATTATCCGTACTATCGTAAAGAAACAAACAAGGGTTGGCAGAACTCCATACGCCATAATCTCAGTTTGAATAGGTAAACGTTAAAAAATGCCTACATTGTATTTTCAGCGCCAGTATAACTAATATTTACCTTTATTTTTAGGTATTTCATTAAAGTTGCACGCTCTCAAGATGAGCCGGGCAAGGGCAGTTTCTGGCGTATTGATCCTGATAGTGGCGCCAAGTTGATTGATCACAGTTACAAGAAACGGCGTCAACGTAGCAGCCAAGGTTTTCGTCCGACATACGGCATGCCACGTTCGGCACCAGTCTCACCGAGTCATATGGGTACAGCGAGTCTTGAATATATTTAATTCAATAATTTTTTATTTAMATTTTTTTTGTTTATTATAATCAAAATGCAGACAATTCGCGTGAGAGTTCACCACTTCAGGATTTCGTTTTGCAATCAGCCCCTGGATCGCCGGGCATGTCTATTGAGCAACGCGCAGCCGATGGTGGTAATAAGTCAACTAGCAAGCGATAGCGCGTTTGTTTTTCTTTTAGTATAATTACAATAAAATAATGTGCGTTGAATTGCAGATATTATGTACAACAACACAACTCAGAATATGCACCAATCGACGGCTAACAATTCCCACAATCAATACAAGTAATTTTGATTTGGTTTTCAATATTTTTTATTATATTGCATCAGAACATATATCTTTTCTTCCAGTTTTGCTAAATTAAAAACTTAAAGCTATGATTTCTCCTGCTTAATACCATTTTATTTTTTTTAGTTTTTTTCGGTGCTACTTTTTTTGTGCCTACATTTTGAACAATTTTTTTTAATTAGTATTTACATTTTTTATATTTATTTWATTTGCAATCTAAAGTTAGCACCAGTTTTACACTAAATTGTTTTTATTATTTTCTTTTTGCCAATTTAAAAAATATGAACTCATTACTATGAGAAACTATCTAGCGCTTGTACTCATTTCTAAACAAATCATTTTCAGCAGTAGCGGAAGCCCATACTATGTTTCAAATCAAAATTCAACCATTGCCGGTGTACAGCAACAACAACAACAACAACATCTACACAACGAGAGCGGAGTGACCATTGGTGGTGGCAGCGGCAACGGTGTTGGTGCCTTGATTGCACTTAAACGTAATCATGCTATGGCAGCTGGCGCACAGCAGCAACAACAACATCAACATCAAGTGCAAACGTTGCATCCCGACATTATATACGAGGAAATGCCCACAGATTACAGTGGCAATATGGAATCTGGCGATGAAGGTTGCAGTATTGGCGGTGGTAATGGCGCCGGCAGCAGCGCTTCATGCGAAGCTCCCAAACGCCCCAAATATTTATCCGAAGTACTCTGATATGTTGCTGTTTCTGTTTCAGTTTCTTCTAATGTCTGCAAGTAATTTAAAAAAAAATTTACAAAAGAATGTAAAATATTAAAAATTTAACTAATGGCAAAGATTTGCCAGAGTAAAATACCCCAAACACATACATACAACAAATTTAAAAAGAGAAAACTAGAGCACACAAAAGTTGAGATTTACTATAAATAGAAAATGTAAAATGCGTAAACCAATTCGGAAATATGTAATAATTTTAACAGACAAATCAGCAATGTGTAAAACACTTCACGTTTTTTTTTATTTTATTTTTTTTATTAAACCTTCAGTATGCGAAGACCATATTCAAAGGCAAATTGTCTATGAAACCTTGTATCAAGCTTTTAATAGTAAATAACTGTCTACAAATAGTAAACAGCGCTTTTGATGATTTACATGAATTTTAAATTTCGCTCGAAATGTCTTCTTTCATCTAAATTGACTGCAAGTATTAGATAAGTTCTATTTAATTATAATTACTATAAATACGATATATTTCTGAATTGGACTAAAGCGACATTAGAAAACTACAGTGGGTCAGAGTGTAGTAGAAGACATAATATAATAGAAAACACATTCACACACAAAACAAAACAAATTGAGAAAATGTTAAACTAACATTACTTACAAAATATTTCGTTGAAGATATAGAAAATGAAAACAGTAAACCGGTATCACAAGAAAAATTAAGAAACACATGAAGCCAACCATCGGTATATTGAATTTGACAAGCAAAGTATGTGAACAAAAATAATTGTTTTATTGTTTTTTAATCYTTCTAAAATATGAATATATACAAACTCCCTATATTGCTTTAATATTTGTTGTTGTAATGATTTATTCGTTTAACGATTATCAAAATTGTATCCCTAGCATACTGTATAGATGTACTTGTATACTCTGGACGAATTCAATATGCTTGATGATGCTATATATTATACTAGAATGAATGGGAGTAAAAAGTAACAAAAAAGTTATAAAATGCGAAATGCAAACAAAAAAATATATAAAGAACAAAAAAAGCAAACATTTAATTTAAAAAATTGTAAACTAATGAAAGTAGTACATTTTAAATGATGGGAAAAATAATTACTTAATATGCGAGTAATAAATATTAATGCTAAAAAGAATTAAGAAGCATGTTTGGCAGAAAGCCTAGACGGTGTATACAAAACAAAAGCAAAGCTAGTAAGTAAAAGCAAAATAAATGAATCATAGTTGTGTGGCAACTGAAAAGGAGCAAAAGAATTAATTACCTATATCTACATACCTACAATTATATCGAACCTAAATCTAGAAAAACAAATTACAACTAATACAAAAAAGTTAATTTAAATAAAAAAATATTATAAAACAAGTCAACATAAAAAAACCCTACAACAAATTTATGGTAAAGAAAAATGTATAATGATGATTGATTGCACTTTATTTCTATTATAATAAAGAAAACTCAATTTCAATGTTTGGACAAAATGTGTATTGAGAAAAATACAAAGAATATAGATAATCTCTGTGTATTCTTCAATCTTCAAAATATCAATGTAAAATGTGCCGTTTTGACATGTTTCAATTTTTCTTCGAAATTTCAAGTGTAGTTTTCTTCTATAWACAATATAATCAAGCATTGAAACAGTTCAGATCTAGAAAAAAAAACTAGATCACCATCTAGAAAAAAATGTGATTAGCCTAAAAACGTACAACACAAATTAAATTACGTAATTTCAGATTTAATTTTTTATTAAATTAAAACGTTCTAAACAGCGGTGTTTTTCATAATTATTACAGTATTTTAGTAAAGTAAATACATATGAGTACAGTATATGTATGGAAGCATTTGAAGCATATCCGTATGAACAGCAGCAAAAAAAAAAAAAAAAAAGCATGCGAATGAAGAACAATTAGTAAAATCGTTAGATAAGAGCAAGAAGTTAAAGTTTCAACAACCACAACGTGTACGTCTGGTATCGAGCAAATGCTCCATCCATTGATGTGGATTGGACTTGTCTACTACGTCAGAACGATGCAGTCGTTTTCCTTGTGACAACAATTCACAAAAGTTGACCACCGTAGCATCGTAGCCGCAAGTGTTAACAGATGTGACATTGCCATCGCAATCGAACAAATATGCTAGATATTTTAAACGTTTTAAATCACCGTATATGGAAGTTTCAGTTATACTACCAACACCAGCGTGCGAAAACGTTGCACCAAAGAGGTGTATGTTGAAAAAAGGTACTGCCCGTAGGTCTTTTATAGTACCAGCCATATTTATAGCAGCCACATAACCATGATATTGTGCCATTTGTAAATGTTTAACGTTTTGTCTTTGATTAGCATTCGAAAAGAGGGGTGCATTGGCAATATCACCGCCCACAAATATGTTGGGCACCAGCGTCATTAAATGCATATCYGTATCAATTGTGCCATCAGCATTTATGGGCAAGCTCGAGTCGATTAGCCAAGTAGTATTGGCCACTACACCCACAGCAATGATTAATACATCGCATGGATACTTATAACCATCACTTGTTCTTATTTCAGAGATTCTAACTCCATCCTCGCTCAATATTTCTTTAATTCTACTTTCCATTTTCATTTGGACACCCTTTTCGCGGTATAATTGCAATAAACGCTCACCGACATCACTGCCAACAGTGCTCTCTAGAGGATATTTCTTATTGCAAACCATCACAATCTGTTAACATAGATAATTTAACATTCAATAAGTTTTAATTATGCTATTAAATACCATACTCACCGATTTTACTTTGGTAACTATAGAGGAAACAAATTCCATATTAATTAAACCCCCTCCTACACATACTAAATTTGTTTTTGATTTTAACACATGCATTATTGTTAGGAGATCTCTATAATCGTGTATGAAAAATACATTTCTTAAATCATTACCGTTGACAGGCAATCTAGTTGGTTTTGAACCAGTCGCAATGAAAAGTTTATCATATGTAATTAGTTGATCATTGGAACAGCTAACCGTTCTCATGGCTGTGTCCAATTTAATTGCCTCCACGCCCAATATTACCTCAATATTATTATTCTCATAAAAATCGCTATCGCGGAAATATAATTCCGCTATATCACCTTGCCATGCTTTTGAGAGTGGTGAGCGATCGTAAGGTAAATAGTCCTCACGACACAATATTATTATGCGTCCTGTGTAGCCCTCTTGACGTAATGTTTCCGCGCATGTAGCCGTTGCAACTCCACCGCCTACCAACAAAAATATACGCTCGTCAGACTTAATGTATTCTACCATTTCTTTTGTGCGCCGTATCTTATTAAGATCCTTGATTCTCGCACGCACTTGAACCTCTCCGTTTGTAGCTATTTCAACCGGATACATTGGTAATGAATCCAAACCCGGAAAATCCTCTATATCGCCAGTCCTAATATTATAACAAGAACCATGACGTGAGCAACGAATGCGTCCATGTCCTAATATGCCTCTAACTAAAGGTGCACCTTGATGTGGACACGTTGCTCCGATGGCCCAGATTCGATCGTTTTGACGTATTAACAACAGCTTATTGTTTTCGTCAAAATTAAACTCTTTGACTTCGTCATTATTAATATCCGTTTCATTACAAATTGAAACTAAATCAGTAAATTCAGACATTATTCTGCCTAAAATAAAATATTTTCCGATTTTTTTTGTGCTGTCAAATAAATTTTGTTATTTTAAATTCAATTTTAATTTGAAAATCAGCTCTGACGTTTTCAGAATATAGCAAAATCAGGGTGATACTTTTATTTCACAAAAAAAAATATTTTTAATAAATTTTATTTCATACCATATACAATAACCACAAATTAACGATTTTTTTTAAATGATGTGAAAGAAATGACTTTTATTAAAGTCACAATAACTTCCTCCATTGCATTTCCGTTATTATTGCGAATTTTTGCTCAATAACGCATGCAACCCTTCAATTTGTCGCCATTGGTACCAATTGGATTTCGCCGTAGTTCTGTTAGATTTACCTTTAATTCATTCGGTCCATAATCGACTTTCGCACTGTTCAATGTTGTCGCATTTTGCTTAACGCGTGTACAATTTATATTATTATAAAAATATTATAAAATATTTAATAATGCCTGCTAAAGCTGTAAGTGTAATCAACGGAGATGTCAAGGGTACCGTTTACTTCGAACAGAAGGTAAGAAACAGCCTTTTTATCTATCTTTAATACTTTGAGGGTCCAAGGTCATGTCACCGGCTGACATTGTGAGATTAAATTTCCGAAATATATAAATTGTTAATAATAAAGAGAATATTTAAAAATTAGGTAAATAGACTAAGGTCTTTATTTACATATACCTGACATATACATATGCATAAGTTTATTACTGTATATAAGCATGAATAAGCATTTTCAGTATAGATTACAAACTCCATAATAATTACACAGATATCTATGTACATAGTTAGTTATCAGTTTCATTGCGATGTGTTAATATATATGCATTAGCATTGGGGTACTTGGGATCCGAGACGCCACTGCGGTTAAGAAATAACAACCAATTGAGAGCTAGTTATCAAATTTGTAATAGAATATTTAATTATATACGTAAAACGCTTATTTTCTCAAGTAGTTGATGAATATTATAATGCGTTGTCATTTATTTTGGATACATAAGAATATTTATATATATACTATGTATTTAGTTAAAGTGCATAAGTATACACCTCTCTTAAGACATGCAACTTTTTCCAAGTTATTCAAGTAATTTAAATTGGAATTTATTTACATATTTTTTYATATTGAAAATTTTTTGTGAAACATTTTGTATTTTTTCTAGGATGAGTCTTCACCCGTAATAGTCACTGGTGAAGTTTCTGGACTTTCTAAAGGTCTTCATGGCTTCCATGTACATGAATTTGGAGATAACACTAACGGTTGCACCTCAGCTGGGCCACATTTTAATCCAGCTGGCAAAGAGCATGGTGCGCCAACCGATGAAAATCGTCATTTGGGGGATTTGGGCAATATTGAAGCCAGCGGCGATGGACCAACTAAGGTTTCAAAGCCCAATAATTTCAATTTATTTCTAATACTAATTTTATTTTTAAATATTTCTGCTAGGTTAACATCAGCGATAAATTAATTACATTGTTCGGAGCAAATAGCATCGTGGGACGTACTGTTGTTGTGCATGCTGATCCCGATGATTTGGGCAAAGGTGGCCACGAATTGAGCAAGTCAACTGGCAACGCTGGTGCACGTCTTGGCTGTGGTGTGATTGGTATCACTAAGAACTAAATTCGTYTACTTTCGGTTTTGCTTAACTGGGGAGTGTTAAGGGTGGATAAGACAATGTAATTGCATTAAACATATAAAATATATTACATATGCATTAAAATATTAAATATCGAAAAAAATTGGCTAATTTCTAATTGTTTAAGATAACTTAAAGTTATCACTTACTTTTGATTATAATTAGCAGTTTTAACGTTAAAAATAAAACATATGTGGTGAATTGGAAAATCGTTTTAGTACTTGATTATTCATATCATGAGCTCATAGACAATCATTGAAATTCTTTTTCCGAAATACGATTCCATGATAAGTTCTTTGAATTTTATTCGACCTCAAAATCTTTCCTTGTACTCTATTTTTGTGCGTTTTCAACAAGAAAAAAACAAAGGCCACACACTTTTAGCGTTATCGCATGATGAAATTATATATTTTTCCATGTTTTTGTATTTTAATCATTTATATGCTTTTGTAAAATCATACCAAAGTAGTTTACTTTTACAGTGCATGTGCATAAATTACAATTAGAACGAATACAAAATAGAGTTATGCGCTACAATTTAATTTAACTATTTGCTGCTTCAATTTCTTTGTAAACTTCACGTTTGTATTCATCTAGTCCGCCTTCCATGCCGCGTACTGTACGATTGCCGCACACCCACAGTTCTTTGCATACTACCTTTATCAGACGTTCGTCGTGAGATACTAATATTACACCGCCCTGAAGAAGCACAAGTAGTTGTTTTATCAGCGAAATACATATTTAAATTAACAACAATCTAATTACCTTAAATGCATTAATAGCTCGACCTAAGGCATCAATGGTCTCAATATCCAGGTGATTGGTAGGTTCATCAAGCACTAAGAAGTTAGGATCGGCTGAAATTATATTTACTATTAATTTCAAAACATTCAAAAGTAATTAGATAATTTTATACCCATGCACATTTTCGCCAAAGCGACACGAGATTTCTGTCCTCCCGACAAACTAGCAATGCTTTGCAAAGCTAATTGTCCTGATATACCAAAACTGCCCAATTGCCGACGATATTCCTCATCCGGTCGCCCTGGGAAGAGTTCTGCCAATACACCCACACAAGTAGTATTCATGTTCAGGTGATCAACATGATGTTGCGCAAAGTAGCCAATTCGCAGACCACGATGCGAAATGATGTTGCCATGTATTGTGGTCAATTGACCAACAATGATTTTAAGAAGTGTAGTTTTACCTGCGCCATTTTCTCCCACCTATTAAAATAAATTTTAAAATTATACGTTTGAAAACAATGTTTCAAGCTGAAACTTACAATACATATTCTTGAATCTGAGGTAGCTGATAGATTCACATTTTTAAAAACGGGTAATGGATCTGTGTCCTTGTATCTAAATTCGATTTCTGATAAAGCTAAGACCGGGGGATTTAATGGTTCAACTTCGGGGAATTTCAGTTTAACCTCAACTTCCTTTTCGACAGGCTTCAATTCGGGTCTTCAACAGGATACAAGAATTTTAGGAATACCTATGTTCATTGACTTCTTTTTAAATATAATAACTTACAGCTTTTCCAACATTTTGATTTTCGATTGTACCGAAGATGCACGATTTGCGTTGTAACGGAAACGGTCGATAAACTCTTGAACATGCGCGCGGTGTGCCATTTGTGCTTCGTATTCTCGTCGTTGGGCCTTCAATTTCTCAGTCTTTGTCTTTTCAAATTGCTCATAATTACCTCTGAAAAAAAACATACCCAATTCATATTTAAAAATTAACAACACATATTATTTTAACTTACTTGTAAGCCTCAAGCGCCTGGGAATGCAGATGTATGATATCGGTTGGAACAGTTTCCAAAAAGTTACGATCGTGAGAAACAACTAACAATGTTGTTGGCCAGGATTGAAGGTAATTTTCAAGCCATATGATGGCCTTTATATCCAACATGTTAGTCGGTTCATCGAGCAGTAGTAGATCAGGTTTGGAAAAAAGTGCACGTGCTAAAGCCAAACGCATACGCCAACCACCGGAAAATGATTTAGTTGGTCTTTGCTGCATATCAGCGTCGAAACCCAGACCGCGCAATATAACAGAAGCTCTTGCCACCGCTTTGTCAGCTTCAATATTTTGCAACTKTGCATATACTTCGTTCAACTCTGTACTTAACTTCGTGTCCTGCACTCCGCTATTTAAAGTGGTAAGTATTTCCTTTTCGCGTGTGAGCAACCGACTACGTTCAAGGTCACATTCCAAGACACTATCAACGGCTTTTGTATCGTCACCAACAACTTCTTGTTCTACATGCAATACGCTGATGTGTGACGGTATCGCCAATTGGCGGTCTGAAATCATGCGTAGAAGTGTCGTTTTACCCAAACCATTACGGCCGACAAGTCCATATCGACGACCCAAAGAGAGCAGCAAATTGGCATTTTGCAGCAAAACTCTGTAGTAAAAAAAAATATGCATTTTRGAGATATTTGCACTAATTCAAAACTATTATATGTTTAATTACTTATCGCCAAATGCCAAATCGAAATTCTCAATTTTTATATCCATTGATCGATTTGTGCCTTTTTGCTCCATTTTCGTATTCTTCTTACTCAGCACTTGTGATGCTGTAGCAGTTTGCAGTTTGACGGGTGCAGCAACAGCTGATTTCACAACATCCTGCCGCTTTTCCTGCTTCTGCTGTAGCTTTGCTTCGGCTTTCTCTAGCTTTTTGCTGTTGACTTTCTAGAGTTACATGGGGAGCATAGGTAAATAAAATATGAAAATATTTTTTTCAAGTACTCACCGATCCACCATCTTTCGTAGTAAGCCATATGCTTTGCATATTCTTATCAACATTTTCCATCTCTTTGGCCATAGCGGCAATATTTACGGGAGCATTTAATACTTTACGWACCTCATTTTTTGTATTCTTCTTAATTATGTCAAAGAACTCATCACAAAGGTCTCTGATAAAGCATAAGAATTGCATATTTACAAGCATGCTTTAAAAATTTTGTTAGGATTGAAGTACCTTATGTTCTCCTCAGATTTCCCCGTATCAATGCTTTGCAGGATATCTCCTACAGCTTCGTATATATCATCGCATGACTCAAAATCTTCCAAACTACCACAAAGCACACCTACAATTCCAAGTTAGGTTTATCAAACGCAACCAAATTTATTTTTTGGTATTTGCTTACCCTCTACGTAATCTTTTAGCTCATTGTCAATGGCTGGAAATTCACGCTCCAAAATATCGGTGAATTGACTCATATTAATGCCGTTGCGCTCTTTTCTTTAACTTTTAATACAATTTATGCTTTCACTAGCAACAACTAATCGCACACAATGGATATGTATGCTCTTGAACTATATTACCCGACAGCAAATTTAACCGAATTGCCTACTCTACACAATTTTAATAGAACTTTTAATGGCAAGTTACTCACAATTTGTTTAAGTTAACATTACCTCAGTGCTATACGAAATTGGAGCGATATTTTGCACAATTTAGCTAGAATTTGTGCATCAATCGCTACACACAAAACGTAGGAAATCGGGAAAGACCAGATAACCAGACAAAACCACCAGCTGCAACAATGACAATTGTGAGACGTCAGACACACGTGGTGTTGCCATTTTAATACAATTTTGTTTTTACGACATACAGGTGTCGTGCTGATATTAGACAAAACTGAGAACAGTAGCTTTTACCGYTCCCACGACTATTGGGTCTATGTAACCAAACGGATCCAGATTTTTAATCGGGCAAGAAAAAAATTGTCTGGAACTATCCCTTTGCCAATGTTACTAAAATTCGAAATACCAAACACAGTTTCAGATTTTCAATGAAAAAATATATATTTTTGTTAAATTTGGAAAAATAATCCATTTTTGCTTTTACAATAGTTTAACAACAAATATTTATGGAAGGTAAACAAGTTAATATGTGAAACTACCATAGTCTAAAAATAGACAAGCAGTTAGTAAWTTTACAAAAAAGGCAATTATTATGCTATTTTTTAATACAAATTATATAAGTGCTGCTAACAACTAAATAAGCAATAAAACAATTCATACAACTCAAGGAAAATGTTTATATAAAAATACAACACCTACAGTAATTGAGGTTCGAGAAATTCATTAAAAAATACAACTAAAATAAAATAAGTTAGTGAAAAATAAATATGTGAATTCCAAAATAACGTTGTCTGCGGAGAAAATACAAATTGTCTAAAATCGACTGGTCGATTAGTTTTCCATTAATAAATAAACAACTTAAATTGCTACAATTTTAATAATAATAGCCTAAGCATGCGCTAAAAATATTTTTAATAGTGATATTTAATAAAAAGAAAATAACAAATAATTCAATATGTACTTTTCATATAAAATGGCTATGATAAAGTGAATTTCATTTGAATGTCCCAATACCATACATATTTATACATAGGCATGTTTGCATATCCAATACTCGTAAATTTACAAATAATTAATTGCTATGTATATAGTACATACATATATATACATATTCATATCAAATAATTTATATTGATCGCTTTTGTGTATGTGTGTGTTAGTTTACATTTTTACAATATAGTACCCATGCTACAGTTGGGTACCATTTTCAAACTTAATTAACCTAATTCTAAGATGAAATATATAATTCATAGACTTCCTGCCATTTTGAACTAATTTTATGTTTCATGTGTTAAGTTGACTCGTTGGTCGTTAAGGATGACGTGCTTGTTATTGAATTGGTGGATGTAGTGGGTGCGAGTGTGTTAGATATAACCATAGCTACTGCGGACGCTTGTGATTTGCGCTGCCTTGCACCGCGTCCGGATAGTAGATATGATAAATCGATGGGCTGTTCACTTACAGCCGTTTGAGTATTCTTCCATTTGAGTTTCATTGTTTCGAGTACAGATTCCAAGTGGTTGCGTTTTTGTTTTATGGTCTAAATAAAATATAATCAAATGTAAATAAATTCGAGTCAAATGTAAAAAAAAGCATTAGGWGTTCAATAAAATAGTATTGGGTAATAACTACCTGTACGTTTAGTGGTGTAGGAGTAATTACATGYACTATTGCTGGACTGCTATTGTTCTGACGTTTACGACCGCCGCTGTTTTGTGGTGTTTTATTGGGAGTTTGTCTGCCAACTGGAGTATTAAAGGACACATCCAACGCACATGCAGTTGAGGAGACGGGAGTCACAGATCTGTAGCTCGTGCTTGTAGCATTCGATATAGGCTCATTCTCAGTCTTTTGTCGTTTCGATTTCAATAAAGCTGGATCAACGTCATGTGGCTACAGAAGTGTAAGCATTTTTAGTTCAAAGTTTTATAAAATTTGTAGCTCAAATAATACAAACATTACCGGTTTAAATTTTAAATAAAGTAGTTCACTCACCGCATAGCTTTTAGAAATTTTTAGTTTTTCCGGAAACTTTCTAAACGCATATGTCTTCGTACAAGTCGGATAATTGACTTTAGCTTTCGAGAAGAAGCGCGCTGTTTTGTCTACACGCAGCTCACAAATGTAACAATGTGTTTCATCGGTACACTCTACTGGTCGACCCTTGCAGAAAGTTGTGCGGTCCAGCACCCAGCAACGTCCGATCACCAACTCGATCGGTACGATTTCATAGAGTGGCACACGTACCACTTCATTCGGATAGAAACGTCGCGACGGTTCGTGGAATGTCTCATGCGGTCGTAAAAAGTGATGGCCGAATATGAAACGTTTGCCCTCCTCATTCTTCCACAAGCGTTCCACACGAAAAATATCACACTCATTGTAGTCAATAGTGCCGATTGTTTCGTATGTATGTTTTTTCTTTGGCACCACATTGCCGGATGCATCCTTGATGGGTATATCACGTAATACATAAACAGCATCGCCTTGACGCACATGTAAATCACCGCGCATCAAAGTCAAATAATAGCGGTGACCTTCTTCCGTATAATCGTCCAGCGGTATTTCACGGTCCACAATGCGCGGTTCGCAACGTTCGCAAAGGTAGTTGTCCGCATCCACATCTGCTTTTGTACACTCGGTGTGCTGCCAAACCATACAACGTGCACATTGTATCATTAGACCCTCATCCTTATATAAACCACAAATGCACCGTATTATGTCTTCGTTACATGTGGGCGTAATAACGCTGGTGGTGATGTCATTAGCTACATGATTTGACGTGATGGAGATAATTGACTCGAACATTTTGTCCTTTTCATCCACCAATTTTTTCGTTTGATCGCAGAAACCCTTCAACGTGGATTCATCGCCACCCACAATCTCCAACAAACGTTCGTAAGATTCTGCCTTTTTGCGCTCATATGCTTTGATGAGTTCCTGCAATGCGGTCTCATTTCGACTGCCCTTACCAGCATGGCGCTGTGCTGCTGAAAACACTTTCTGCATATCTGCATTGAATTCTGAAGGCCGTTTGTAGTAGCCTTGCTCAATGTTGCTCTGCACGGTCTTCAAGTCCAGCACATCCGTTTTTGGTGGCGCCTTCACCGCTTTCTTCTTCTTGTTAGCACCTGTTGCATTACTATTGCTAGCAATAACGTCTGCCTCATCACTTTCATTACCGCCGCCAATTAGGTTAGGTGCGCTTGCGCTTTGCGTAAGCGCAAAAACTGCAATGTTTTGCTTTTGATCAGAGGGATCTTTAAGCTTTTCAAGTGACGTGCAAATATCACGTAGTATCACTGCGATTTTGGCCATTTTCTCCACCTCTGGGTCCTGCACAGCGTGTGTCAGGCCACGCGTCTTAATGCTACGTGGTGAACGTAAAGTCGATATTTGAGTTGCCAATGATGCTGGCGTAGATGGTCGACGGCTTGTTATTGCCGCTGCATTAATAAAATTCATAGGTGAGCCGACGGGCATGTGAGAACTCGGTGACATGCCATTTACTTTCATCTCACTTGTAAGTTTTGCTGTACGACGTGCTTTGCAACGACGTATCTACAGCAGGAAAGAAAAAATATTTAAGAAAAGTTCAAAAGTGGCAAAACTGAATTAGGCCTTACCTTTTCGAAATTGCGTACCAAAAATATACCGTGTTGTTTGACCATCTTTTTCTCCTTTTCGGAAAGCTGCTGTACCAGTGCTACGACCACATCTTTCGAAGGTACACGCTCGGTGTTCTTGCGCGCCTTGCGCTTACGTTGGCGCCCGTTACGTGTATCTTTCGATGTTGGATCGGTGTTCTATTATAAAAAAAAATTAATGCGTTTTTACAATTACATTATTTATTTTTTTTTTTTTAATTTTATATAATCGCATGTTTACCTTCGCTTCAGTTGGTAGCGGTTTAATGCGTTGTGATTTGCCGCCGATCACGCCACGACATTGTGGTGTATTACAACGACATGGCTGTCCTTCGGAGGGATTAAATAGTGAAAAGTTATAGTCGTATGAAAGTTCTTCGCCCGGTTCTATGTTCCGCTTGGCGAAGAGCGCCATGCGTGACAACCCGTTAACGGACCATTTTTGCATCTCACAATTCGGCTGACACGAGTGATTTACAAAACGTCCATCGCTACCCATACGATGACCATCGATTACCAAACCACCATCCAAATGCAAACAATAGTGGTGGGTATCATTTAGGTAGATGGTRCCCATGCGATCTTTGAATTCACGTTCGGTTACCACCTCGCCCACATATTCCAGTATATAAGTGCCTTTAACAATAGGCATTTTAGTGCGCACACCCCAACCCTTGTCGGTGGTCATGAAGCGTTCTACACCAGGCGCTACCTCGTGACGCTGAATCTTCTGATTGCGACATTTATCTCGTGATGGGCAACTTGAAGGTGAACATTCGGTGTACACCATGCGATTCAAACAATTATCGCCGCAGCCTTGATCCGGCTTGCAATTGCAAGTGGGATGATCGATACCAGCTGTATTGGGACGCACAGCATCAGCATATATATTAGTGCGTATTTTACGGTAATTCCAAGAAGGCACGGTAATTCTGGTGGGCAATTTGGAGTTGGTATATGCCCACCAGATATCATAGGGTAGCTGAAAATCGATTTGTGTACGACGAAAGTATTGTTCACAATAGGGGGGTGGTAGAAGCGAAGGTATTACAGGTGTAATTGGTAGGCCATTGATATTTACAATTTCAGTAGCCGAAGTATTGCTGACTTCACTAATTGCTAATGCTGTGGATGCCGGTTGTAGCTCCTTCCTATCTGTCGACTTTTTGGTGCCTAAAGGAGTATGTAATTGTTTGAAATAATCGGAGAACAGTCCAGCAGGCAAATAGTTCTTCTTTAGACGAGCAACTTTTCGTACTGAAGTCGTGCTAGCGCTACTCGTACTCGTCACATTTGTTGACGTAGAACATTTTTCGTCACTGGTATCACTTGTAGCTGCCTCCGAGTCAATGAAGGGCGTTTCACTACGCGGTAGAATATCCTGTTCCGGGTAGTTAATATTGGAGTCTTTGGCGGCGGCTTCAACAGCAATTTCCTCTGGTGTAGATTGTGGAATATCTTTGATGATGCTGCTATCACAATTCGAGTCCATGCTTTGACGAAGTGCATTCACTAGTGTTGTTTGGGCTGCACTAGGGCGTTTGAGGCGTATTTTACAGCTGAAATTTGTATTGGGATCAATACCAGCGGGCAATTTAACTTTAGCTTCCAGTGATTTAGCGGTGATAATTTTGTGGACAGTTGATTTATTAAAGCTTGCCGGACGGTCTGTAGACTTTGATGTGGTTACAGTTTTCCTCGTTTGCTTTGCGAATGCTGGTGGCGATTGTTTGCTAATTGGTGGTACATCCACTTTGGTCTTCTTGCGTTGGTTGTCTGGTGTAAACAGCGCAGGTTGCGTAACAGTTGTTGGTAAAACCGCAGCTGCAGACAGTTTGGGTTTACGACCGCGTGCTCTTGGAATCGCATTGTTAGTTGCAACYAACGGCTGTACTTTTTCAACTGGCAATGCTTTAGCGGCCTGCAACACAATATTTTTTTCTACGACCTTCGTTCTTTTGTTAGATTTGGGAGTCGCGGTATTCGTTGAGTTGTTGACAATCGGCTCTGCAGTATCTTTAGATTGCTGCACCGCAGTTTGTATCACTCTAGATTTTCGAGATGTCACCTCAGACTGCGCAGCTATTTGTTGTACCTCAGCCGAAGTGTTCTGTACAGTACCAGTTGCTCCACCTAATGTATTTTCGCTTGTAACCTTTGAAAGATCTGCGGTAATTTTCGGCTTACGTCCAGCACGTCCCTTACGCGGGACAAATGAGTTTTCCTTATGCTCTTCGGTTACTTCAGTCGTTGTCTCTGCACCAGCACTAGATGTTGGCGCTGCAGATGAGGTTGAAGGTGTTGGTGTGCCCCGTAAACGCTCCAGTGCCACGACCGAAAGCCGTGGTGTGCGATTGGCGCGTTCGAGAAAGCTATCACTGGCCTCGCCTGAAACCGGTACGCGATCACATTGTTTTCCTGGTGTTGAGATAGCATCTGCGTGTAGTTTAGGCGYGGTATTAACACTATCGGCTGGACTTATTGAGTTTGTTGACGCTTGCGTCGGTAATGTCTTAGGAAGCACTACTTTAGGTTGTCTTTTCAGCGGTAACGTTCGTTCCACTTCTTCTTCCATGATATCCAAAAGCAGTTGTTCATTTATTTTCCGCTTTTTGCGACGTCGCACATTCGGAAAGCCCGTACGATTGATTTTCTTTCGTTTACGTTTCAATAACAAATTAGCAGCACCAGTTTTACTCAGTAAAGTTTCAACGACACGCGTAGCAGTGTTCTCAGTTTTTGCTGCTGTAGCTGAGACAGCAATTGTAGGCGGGGTTAACTCTTGCGTCATTAGCGGAGAATTCACTTCGGCTTTAGTAACTATCGATGGAATGCTTGACACTCCGCTTGATCCTTCATTTAATTTCACAATTGGTGGTATTTGTATTTCCAGCGCCACAGATGGTTCGAATACCCCAGGCGGTGGCGTTTCTACCGTCGGATGTTGGTTAAGGTTTATGCTTGATGCCGATTGCTTTTGCTTGTTTAGCACCGCCGTAGGCAAATCTTTCTCATCACCATTGCCTTGACTGGTATTGCTGGTGGCAACAATTTTTGATACAAGCACTTCAAGACGTGAACGTTTGCGGTGCACCACCTCGCTCTGTTTYGTGCTGCCCGTCAATGAAATCGGACTGATATCGAGTACCTTATGGCTTAGTGTATTGTCAATAGCAATGCGTAAGGGCGAGCTATTGCTGTGATGACTACTACTCTTTGACGCAAGGCCAACGCTCTCACGTCCCTCCTCTTGTTGTAGAAATTGTCGTTTCTTTGGTGTAAGACCGGATTTTGACGATTTGGCACTACCACTATGTGCACTACCAGTCGCCGAAAGTGTTGCCAAGCTGCCACAGATTGCACCGAATTGTTGCTGACTGTGCTGCGATTTTCCAGCGGACGCCAACTTCGTCGACGCAACCGCGGCAGCCCAAGCTTCAACGGCTGTGCTACCGAACAGTTTTGCTGCTACTGCGGCGGCCGCTTCTGTGGACTTCTCGCCTGGAGTTAACAAATAATGGCGTTTCTTTAGAGGCAACTTGTGGTCATCTGGACTAGAACTATTATTGGCTTTCTTATGACGACGTTTCGCACCACCACCACCACTTCCGCCTCCCAGTACGGTCGCACTACCAAAACCCCCAATGTTACATCCACCGCCAGCGCTACCCGTTAAAACAGCATACTCTTGGTTTTCACTCATTTTACGTTTTTTCAATGAACGCTTATCGCGCTGTTCACGCCTACCACTGCCAGCTGCTCCGGTAGTAGAATTGCCTGTTTGTAATTTGCCGCTGGATTCTACAAGCACCTTATCTTTGTTGTTGTTACTGTTGCTACCACTTGCCTTCTCATTGCCGAGAGCCCCGCTTTGTATGCGGCAACGTGTACTGAATGTGTTAACCAATATGTCGATTTCGGTGAGCAACTTGGAATCAATAACGGCACCACTTTTGTTGGAGGCAGGATATCGCAGAAAGCTTTTACGTCTACGTCGTCTACGTACTTTAGAAGTAGTAGAGTAGTAGGAGCTACAATAACTAGCGACAGATGATCGTCGTGATTTTATTTTACGCGAAGAGTGCGCGTTTGGTAATAACAATTCGTGCGCACCGCCGCTGGCGACTCCAGAAGAATGCTTTCGTTGCAATAAAAGCTTACGACTGAATCCATAGCCATCTTGCGAACCACTGCCATCGACATTTTCATGCAAAACGCCAGCGAATATATTTCCACCACTTGCCAGCGCACTACTGCTACTTCCACGTCCGAAATACTCGCCTGTTGCTATGAACCTATTAATTTCGCCATATTTCTTCGAAGCGCTGGTTGTTGGTAAACTCTCCAAATTAGGTTTACACACATATTCGTTACTCTCTTCGCTACTCTGACCAAGCGAAAGCCCGGCAAGTTGGAGTAAATCCTTTTCCACGTCGTTCAAGTTCGTCGCCAAATTTCCTACAGACTTAGAATGTGCGCGCAATAGAGCTGATCTTCGTTTTCGTCGATATTTTGATGATTTTAGGGAAGTAGCATCTTTACCCTCTTTACAATCACTGCGGTAGCCACAACTTTTTGCTCTGCTACGGCGGCTGGCACAACTTTTCATACTGTAACGGCTTTTGCCACTAGCATCGCTTTTGTAACCGGAATGATCGCGAGTTGCACGCGCATGAAACGAACCATAATCCGAGACATAGCCACTTTTAGCGGCGAGTATTTTACTACAAATTGTGATATTACCACCACCGCCATCACTTTTGTAGCCGCTGACGCTGGGGCGACGAAACTTCTTATTCACATCTATTTTACGCCACACAGGGTCAAGCTGCATCTCTTCTTTGGGTACACTTTTTGYTGTTGTTGGTGTTAAAGCATTATTACTACTTGTTAATGCAGCAGTCGATTTCACCGTATTCTTACTACTCGGAGTATTTGCCAAATTTACGCCTGCCGCGCTTAATGATTGACGACGTTTATTACGTGGCGGTGGATAGAGCACGCGCTCTGTAGCGGCATACATACGCTTATCCAAATATGCAATATCGATTTTAGGTTTTGGAGAGTTAGCGCTGCAGCTACCACTACCATCTTGGGTTTGGCTTTTGCAGGGTGAAACGGATGGCTGTCGCGTCTTATCGTCAGCTTCCAAAACTCGATGTCGTCGCTTCTGGTTTGGCGTTGTTGCAACTAAACGTGTAGTGCTACTATTACTACTACTCATGGCACTTGTCAGCTTTGGCGAAGGAGAGGTGCTACTTTGTGTAGTTGTTGTACTGGTCGTAGATATAACACCGGAATCAGCCGATTCATTAATATTTGACGCAATTGAGCTAGCCGTGCTAACTTTCGTGTTGGAAGTGGACGCGATAACCGAAGTTGTAACATCTAATGGTCTTGTATCTAGCGGCTTAACATTTGTGTTTGGAAATTTTTTCGGTCTACCACGTTTCTTTTTACCGATAGGGGTTAGGCTATCAGATTGTGAATTTGCAGAATTTACATTGACTACCGATTCCGATGTGGATTTATTTCTTATTAGTGGTTTGTGGATCTCAAGAGTTGTCTGCTCAACTGTTACAGCAGTACTGCTACTACCCAACATTTGTGTCTTCTCCATAAAATCCTGTAATAAAGTCGACTGGTATTGTGGTAGTCGTTTAGTGCGTGTTTTACGATATCCTTCCGCGCCTGTCGGAGTGTCATCGCCGTCACTCTCTACTCGCTTAATAGCTGCGTTTACAACATCATCCAATTTTAGTTCGTTATCACTATTATCACTGCCGTGACTAAAAGTGGCGGATCCAGCAGCTTGAGCGGTGTTATTAGTACAAGCTAAAGGCTTAATTTGTGGCTCGTTATTAGGATTTGTGTTGATTGCTGTAAGAAGGAGACGTGGCGCACGTTTTTGCAATTGGTGTTGTTGCTTTTGCTTGTAAATTGGTACATCATTGTCAGAATCGGAAGAATATGTGATTGCTTTATGTTGATGGTTTGTTTGCGATGATTTTATAACTGTAGCCGCTGCTGATATGGCGGGTTTCTTTAAGTTCTTTAACACTTTAATTTGTGCCTACATGGGAAAAATGCATAATCGAGAAAACGTTAAATTATAACATTATATTATTAGATTACCTTTTTCCGCTTAACTCGGACACGCCTTGTCACAGACCTATTTGTAAAAGCTGCTATAGTTGTTGTGGTAGCCTCTGAGCAGCCTGACTCTGCCGTAGCATCACTTAGGCATGGCGCTTGTGGGAGCAAGTGCGCTAATGGAAGTCCGATGTTGGGTGCCGTTGATGTCGGTTGCACAGGGAAYACAACTGCGGTTCTATTGACTTCATTGCCGCTGGCGTCACCAATGTTAATGTCACCAGATTCACCACTATTATTACCGCTTTTCTGTTGCGCTGTATCAACCGACATCTTATTGGCACCGCTTTCAAATGTTTGATGCTCCTTAGAATCTAAATTTGCCTTTAATGTCTGCAACTTTATTTGCTGCAGTTTTATATTGCTTAGTTTAACTGTTAGGGGCTTTGTTATTATGTTGTTATTATAATGTACCCTTTCGCTATATGTGATTTTTTGCGTATTTGTTTTATCACAAGTGTCGCCACTTGAATCGTTATTGCTTATAGCTACTGGCGAATAGGTAGGTTTTTTGGTATTAGAAAGAGATTTAATTACATTAGTGGGACGTATAGCTGAAATTTTCATACGTAAGCCATCTACGTCCGAACGTTGTACGCTGAATTGTGTTACTGTAGAAGACGATTTCGTAGATGCTGAGTTAGATTTTCGTTTAGAACATGTTGCGTTTGATAAAGAATTTTGTGTGTTGGTAGTTTCAGAAGAAGAACTACTCGACTGATCTGTACTCGATTCGGATTCCTGTAATAAAAGAAAAATTCATTCAAAGTATAAAYATATTTTCGACATTTTTGCAGCACAAATTACCTCATTTTCACTAACAGATTCGGTTTGCTTCTGTTCGTCCTGTGATTGCGTGGCCAAAACATTCTCTGCTCCTAAGTCATTTATCGATTTGTTCATATTTTAGTAAAGCAAAAGCTCTAGGTATAAAAAAATAAAAACAAATTAAAATAATATTAAATTAAATTAGATTTCGCAACCGTTGACAAACTAACCTAATGCTTTATTATGTAARGACTCCCAACACTTTAAATATATATTAAAAAAATTTAAAATATGAAAATAAAATCATATCAAGCTAAAAGTTCTTAACTATTAATCTTTTGTGGTTAACGTGACTAAAGCAAGATATTTATATTGTTACCGCCGAGGGTTTGTACAAAAATTGCCTTTATTTTTTCACTCCTGCTGCTCAACATATTGTATTAATGCACGTAGTTATGTATGAGTAGTCAAATAATGCAGAAAAAATTGGTTAGGTAGCCTGCCTACTACCTACTAAAAAATGTACTTCAGCAAATTTGTATAATTTGGCAAGCATTAACACACCATTTACAGGTTTTTCAATGTTTGCAGGGAAGGAATTACTGAGCCGTAACGCAGGATAAACTTTAAGTGCAGCTGCAACAGATATGTATGCAAAGACCATATTATAGCAATGGTTTCAAAGAAAAAGGGTGGTAAAACCCAACTTCGTGCAAAAAAATCGTTTTRATTAAAATATTTGTTTCGCATATTTATTAGCACATTTTTAGTTCTCTATAACTGATCAGCCGTTCCTATATAATCATAAGATAGGCCATTACACAAAGTAGGTCAAACCACCATAGCCGCAACCAAGCTAAAACCCAACCAGCTAGTAAGCTAGTCAGACAAACTAGCCAATAAAATCAAACACTTTATGTTTATATGTATGTATGTGCCTCTGTTAAAGCATACACAAGCAACAACAAATCCCATTTCACTTAATAAGTTCACCAAAAAACATAAATTTTTCAGTTCAATTAATATTTATATATTATAGTATTACACAAAATTGTGTATGGTGATTATCTTTGTTTTAGTTAACATARTGCACTTACATGTTCTGCAACTTTACGTTTTCTTCCTACGTGCACTGCAGTTTTCTATCCGTTTCAGCCTATACACTTACTCTAAATGCTTATTAAATTTATTCATTACTTTATTCACATTACACGCTTACACAATTTTTAATTCTAATTAAAAATCATAAGAAAAAATTAGCTACATCAAAATACAAAGATTCACTTTTCACTTTTTCCATCTATTTGCTGGCASTTTTCTCTCTTTGTTGCTTTTACGTATTCTTCCACTATTAGTTTGCTTTGTTCCACGCTTGCATTCGTTTACTGCTTTGATGTCTTTCTTTTGTTTCAACTCCGTCATTCATACACTTTTATCCGTCTGCATTTACATTCTTAAAATGGCGCCGTTTTTCTTTGCTCAATGACTTCTGACCGCGTCGACGACTTTGGAGATTTCACTTTCTTTCAAATCAATTATTTTACTATTTCCTAGCATATTTTATACAAATTTTATATTCAATTAAAGCAATGCACATTTGTTGAATGAATGCGAACAGTTTAAGGAATTTCAATTGCAATTTTATTGTTGAAATTCAAAACGTATGAAATTAAAATCACAATACACATATCAAAATAATAAAGGAAAGAAAAATACTGACAAAGGTTCAAATGGGAAATGTAAAAATGAAATTACAAATGAGAGGGTAGAAAAAGATAACGAAAGAGAGATGAGAAAAACGTATGATACGATTTGATTCGTGTTGAGGAATTTAAGAACTGATTGGAGATAAGTGAGATTTCTAATTAATAGCAAATCTAAAATGCATCCAATCTTAATTTTATTTAAACTAAATTTTATTTAAATAACGATTATTCTATCTACAAAATAATTTGGGAATGCTCATATACCTATTTAGATCAAGTAAACATAAGGTAATGTTATTTTGGATGACTATTCAAAGCTGCACACAGTCCGTTAAATGTGTGAACTAACCTTTAATTTCTGAATTATATTCTATCATTGAACGTACTCTACTGCACTTTTACCTACTCTGACATTTCGTTATATTTTATTTTTTATTCGTGATATACGATTTGTGAAAATAATATTATTCTGCTATTATTTTAGGAAGTAATTTAAAAAATTATAAACATTTTATTCTTACAACATGAGTATTAACACAGGACGCGTAGCTGGTGATATGCTTTACGGCACGACACTATCTGCTGAATCTATGAAAGTGATAGCAGAGAGCATCGGTGTTGGTTCACTACCGGATGATGCCGCCAAAGAACTGGCAGAAGATGTAAGCTTCAAAATTAAGCGAATTGTGCAGGATGCTGCCAAGTTCATGCATCACTCAAAACGTGAGCGTTTGCTGTTAAGCGATATTGATCAGTCACTCAAAGTGCGCAACATTGAACCACAATACGGTTTTACGGCTAATGATTTCGTGCCGTTCCGATTTGCATCGGGTGGCGGACGTGAATTACATTTTATTGAGGAAAAAGAAATGGATCTAAATGATATTGTGCAAAGTGGTGCACCTAAAGTACCTTTGGATATAACTTTAAGATCTCATTGGTTAGTAGTGGACGGAATTCAACCGACTATACCTGAAAATCCWCCTCCACTGTCGAAGGACTCTCAAGCGTTGGAGTCTGTAAATCCTGTAGTTAAATTAGAACAAGGTGTGACAAAAGATGCTGCAGGTAAACCGGCTACGGGGAAAATACATAAGCTACGCAATGTKGAAACTGTGCATGTTAAACAGTTAGCTACGCACGAGTTGTCTGTGGAACAACAACTGTATTATAAAGAAATCACCGAAGCTTGTGTTGGTTCTGACGAACCCCGACGTGGCGAAGCGCTCCAATCCCTGGCATCGGATCCAGGACTGCATGAAATGYTGCCACGAATGTGTACTTTTATAGCGGAAGGTGTGAAAGTAAATGTTGTGCAAAACAACTTGGCGTTACTCATTTATCTGATGCGTATGGTGCGCGCACTATTAGATAATCCATCATTATACCTAGAGAAATATGTAAGTTTCATGTCAATAAATCGGAATACACAGAAGTTTCATATATTTGATATTCATATAGTTACATGAGCTGATACCATCGGTCACCACATGCATTGTCTCCAAGCAACTATGTATGCGACCRGAATTGGACAATCATTGGGCATTGCGCGATTTCGCCTCCCGTCTAATGGCGATGATTTGTAAAAATTTCAACACCTCCACCAATAATCTGCAAACGCGTGTAACACGGTAARATACTATAATATAATTTTATTTATATACATTTTTATATATATATATTTTTTTTTGCATTACAGCATCTTTAGTAAAGCGCTACAAAACGACAAAACACATTTATCCTCTCTATACGGTGCTATTGCGGGACTAACAGAAATGGGCGCAGAAGTTGTGAAAGTTTTCATTATACCGCGCTTGAAATTTATATCTGAACGAATTGAACCTCTACTGCTAGGTAACCAAATGCAGAGTAACACTGATAAAACAGCTGCTGGTCACATACGTGCCATGCTGCAAAAGTGTTGTCCACCAGTACTTAAACAAATACGACGTTCGCCAGATTATACAGAGGAGTATAGGTCCGTTCTTGAATGCTTTTTATAATAATATATATATTAATGTCTGTAAAATATTAATTGGTATTGTAGAAACGAATACGGTTTCATGGGTCCAGCACTATGTCAGGCCGTAATAAAAGCACGCAATGCACCACCTTCAACCACCACCCCTACACCAAGCAGCATTTCTAATGCACCGATAACCTCAGCGGCCGCTACTGCTTCAACGGTGGGTCGACCACAAGTGACGCAAATTAAGTAAGTATACATATACTATRAAAATGTATACAAAATTTTGTTATTAATAATTCACGTATATTTAGCAGTTCGGTTGTAACGGCTATACCACAGTTGCGAGCCATACAACATCCAAGTCAACCGCCACAAAAGTTTGTCATCGTTTCGCAGGCGASCACCCAACAAGCGCAACAACAACAGCAACAAGTACAACATATACAGCAGCACACACAGCAACAACAAGTRGCGGCTATACATCAACGACCGGCGACCCCGCAGTCGGTGTTATTAACCACACAACTGAATGGCAGCGGCGGTRGTGGTGGTAGTGTGACTAATTCGCTTTTGAATATTAGTGATAGAGTAAGTGTGCAGTTGTCAAATTTTACTTGGTTTTCTAATTTTGTATTTTTATTGTTTTATTAATATTTTTTTGTTAATTTTTAAAT
>NW_017536230.1:200212-269345 GCF_001853355.1 Bactrocera latifrons | reverse complement strand
TTATATTTTTATATATTTACAGGCTTCTGTTGATTCAAATTCCATTATCATTGAAACGGAAGAAATACGCGCACCACCAGAGTTAGATGATCTATCGCATTTGGAATAAGGCGAAAAATTAAAAATAATARTAATATAAAGAAAAATTTGTATGCAGTTAGTAATAGGCAATATTATATTAAGTTTTAAGTAAAGCGAGCGAAGAATAAAAATGTCTTAATAATGTGTGTTAATTAGAGTTTATTATTGTTATATRAAATTACTTATATTTATTCAAATATTTTAAATTTAAATTCATTTTAACCCAAAATTTGTTTAATTCTAAAATTTTATTAATATTCGACAATTATTAATGTTTACTTTTTTTGCCGACTCTTAAATAGTTTATATTAAGTTCAGCATTAATTTTATTCAATATGTTAGAAGTTTTTTTTTTTTTTTGTTTAAAGTTACTACATCCCCGAGGGGGGCGGGAGAAGTTGTTTTTATACAAATTTTTTATTTCAGTTTATTCAATATTTTACAATTTTTTTTTTTGTACACATATTTTTTGTTTAATTTACTTTATATGAAGCTAAAAAGAGATACCTCATCGTTGGAAAGTTTTCCTACACCATATTTCTAATCTAAAAACATACTATAACCTTTTACTAATATTATCGGCACGAAGTATTTCTACTAATATTACTTGCTCCAAATATTTTTKTTGTTTCATGAGTTGGCAAAAGCAGGCAACACCGATTACTTTRATTTATTGATTTTTCACCATTTGCACGACGTGTGTCTAAGCAATCGCCACTTCTGTTATGTCGGGCGTGGTGGCAWTTTGCTCTACGCCTTGGTTTTTGTTTCCAACCACCCAACCACTCAGCTACCTAGCCATTCAAACACACAACACACTTGAGTGTTATCAGACTTGTACACCCGCACAAATTTAGCGCAGTCAATCACACATACAAATGTATGTATATACAAGCAATATTGCAYACAGATACACATACACATTGCAAGAGGTTTTTAGCAAATGTGGCTCTTTCGCTTTGTAGTCGCACAAGCGAGACCGTAGTGTGTAGATACAAAAATTTTTTACCCTGCACAAAGGATACGCTTTGCAACAAAGAAATACACAAAAAATTGCATAGTGAAATTGTAGAAGCTTTATTTTATTTAAGGAAGCTATATATTAAGTGAATTTGTGTGAGAAATAAAGCAATTGGTATGCGCGCCCATTTTGCTGGTGATGTTGCCATTGCTGAGGCACCAAAAGATGCAGCTGACGACAGCATTGATAAAATTGAGGCCGAGGAAGAGCCACTGGACTCACGTATCGATGAATTTAAACAGGACTCCAAGAATATGGAAGTCGTCTCAGAGTTCATCGACGATGTGCTACAGAAAGCTGAGGTAGAGGCTGAAAAGCAGCAGGATGCGAAAAGTGACAAAGCTTCGCAACAGGTAAAGGAAACCTTAGACTTTACAACCCATAAAAAAAGGCATTGCACTAAAGAATGTCTTGCAATTTGAAAAATATGTTTGTATGTACATACATTTATGCTTAAATTAATAATTTTCATTTTTTTGTACTTTAATGCATAGCAGCCAAAGGAGAAAACGCGTCAGAGTAAGTGCTTTGTTTTTCTCAGGTGTTTTTTTTTGTATTGTTTTCGCTTTTTTCTTTTGGCTTAAAATGAATATTACGCATTTATACTCATATACTGACAATATTGAAATACATGCATATAATTATGGAAATTTAAATGTAGCTGGATCAAAGTCGCGCACACATTTCGTTGTATAGAAGACCTTATCGCAAGATTCCTTATAGTTTTTTTCTGGAACAACAAAAAAAAAAAAGTAATATTAAGTAGTTTTAATTTAAGCAAAACACTTTTTTGTTTATATTTTCATGTTGCAAGATTTTTTTATTTTGCGTACTTACGCACATCCTTGCAAGCATTCAACGCTTCCTTAGCTGGGCCCTGCATCTCAGGTGGTAATATAATTGGAATTTGTGCTAATGCTTTTTGCACGCTAAAATCGCCCTTTTTAGTTACCTATAAATAGAAACAAACATGATATTGTGAAGATGCAGTGCAATCAATATGTGTACATTAGGGTGACATTTTTTTTTTTAATTTTTTGTTTAAATTTTTAGTTAACAGAAAAATGTAGAAAAATTCAAATCTTGCATTCAATTGCTTTAAAAAAATATCTCGTTTTATATATTTTGTAGCAAATTACAAGCTCTACAAAAAGATATCTAACAATTTTTTTGTGAAACTAATCGTTAAAAAGATATTAATGACTGAAGTTTTGATTGTTTTAAGGCATTTTTTTGTGAATTTTGAAAATAATGGAAAAAGTAATTTTAAATTGTAGTAGAATATAGTTTTGCAGAAAAAGGTTTGCTCTACAAACTGCTTATAYTGATGGAGAGAGATTTTCTTAGAAGTGTCTAAGAACCATTTGTTCAGACTACCAAGCGKAAAAATCCTTTTTGACCCACCCTAGTGTACCAATATTACTTTGTGGCGTGCAATACAAATAGAGATAATAGGATTTTATGTTTGTAGGAAGAAAGTAAGTGTAAGTTGAATGTACTTATGTATATTTCTAAACATTTGGGTGTTCGTTATTTCCAAAGATGATTTTTTTAATTTTTGTTTTGAATTTCTAGACATATATTTATATTGTATCTATATAATAACAATAATAATTAATAGCAAATGCAAGAAAGTTTTCTAAATAAGAAATTAATTAAACTGAAAATGACTCACCGTTCCTGCCAGCTGTGCTATGCATCTGGTATAACACTTAAATTCATTAAAAAAAATGTAATAAAATTTTAAATTGTACTCGTTTAGTAACATATTTTACCTTCAAGTCGCCATTGTTTTCGACAAATTCACCAGCTCTTAAATTATCCAAAATTTCGGTGGCGATTTTGAATTTTGGTGCACAACCATTGCGCATCATGTCTAGGGAGGTTTCAAATTGCTGCATTGTTACCTGCAAAATTATGAAAAATATAATTTTTGTATAAAATTKATTAATTTTTTTTATGTGAAATATATTTCCAAAACAATATTTTTTCTAATAATATTTTTTATTTTTTAATTTTGATTTACAAAAATTATTTCGTTTTCGTATATCCTTATTCCTTCAAAAATAATTACTCACCGCATTAACACCTGTGCACGCTAATAGAGTTAAAAAATATTTGAATGCATTTATTTTCAAACACATTTTCTTACTTTAATTTAAAAAAAAAAAATATATATATACATATGTTTAATATTAACGTCCTCGGTGAAATGATTCGTAGCTGAGAAGTTTAGTTACTTTTATAACCTTATTTGAAAACGATACACTAAGAAAAATAGAGATTTAAGTGACAGAATATATTCTATGTATCAATAAATAATACACTTTGGCGAAAGTTAAAAATACAATTTTTCGAAATTTTTTTATAATGCATTTTGAATTTTTTATAAAGAATTTTAAATTTTTGTCACAAAGTTTTTATTTTCTTGCATTAAAAATTTTTGAATATTTTCCAAAAGACATTTCCGATTTTTTATATAATTTTTAAATATATTCACATATATTTTTATTTTTGTTCTTCTCTAATTTAATTTTTTTATTAAAAAAAATTGAATATTTTTCAAAACGGATTTAAGATTTTTGAAACTTATTTATTTTTTTCTAAGTGTATGAGTTCGCAATCACAAAATATAGCTTCCGTGCCTTATTAACTGGCAATTAAAAGGAGATAGCGTCAAAACAGATTAACAGTTACTAAGTTAGGTGACAAGTACTTGGCACATGCTGCTTAGCTGATAATTACATTAGAATCAATCAAATTGATATGTGAGCAGTGCTAAGTACTGTAACACACGAAACGGCATGCCGGGGCGTATGAGTGACTTTTGAAGTCTGTTCAAACAACAATTAAATTTCACTTACTTATCTTTATTTTCATTTTCAACGCGTACATATATGTATATTTGTTTGTTGTTTGTGAGTGCCTGTCCAATACTGCATGTTTCGATTCCAATGATAATGCAATATTTTCCATAATTTTTCTTCCCTCTTTTACTATGCACCTCCCACATTATTGCAAATTAACCAAAAACCAATAACGCTTAATCAAACAAATATCTAAAATGAAAATAAAAACAAAATATAAAAAATCGCACACATACACGATACTCGACCTAAAAAGGTTTTACTATACCAGATTTCAAGAATGGCAAGATGGTGAACCGTGCGCGCGGCTTGGTGGTACGCCTATTCGATGCTATCTGCAATTGCGCCAACACGGCTGCGGGACCGGCGCAACGCATCAAGTTGCGCGCCAAGCGTGCAGCCTCAGTAGCCACAGCGCCAGCCACGGAGAACGGCACGGAGGGCAACAAAAAACACGAGGTGAACGGCAAGGAGAAGAAGAGCGACAAGAAGCAGAAAGATGCTGCCAAGGCACCGAAGAGCGAACTTGCCGATCAAGGTGCGGCCGGGACTGCAGATACGGCTGAGGAGGAGCCTAAGCAAACGGAAGCTGATGAGCCAGCTAAACAGCAGCAGGAGCTAACAGCTGATAATCAGTAACTTGCGCAATTGTGCGGTTAATGCGCGTGAGTAATGAGATGAACATTGCCAATAATTTAATTTCGATTGCTTTAAGGAGTGAGTTCAGACGTTGCGCAATATACGGTGAGCGGTGTAGTCGCATACTGTGTGGTGGGGGCGTAATTTAGAAGCGCGCGTTTACTAGACGCGCATGCCGTTATTACAACAGAAAGTTGTTACAAAAAAATAAAAATATATTAATGAAAAATTTATATAAAAGTCAATTTCGTAGCATTTACATGGGTATTTAAGAAGCCACATGTTTATAGATACATCTGTGTATTTATAAGAAGCGCATATGTACATATGTACCATAACTTTCTTTTTCAAAAGCTCACCACCAAACGTATACGACGTGCCGCCTCACCCGTACGCTATCTTCAACAACTCACGCCTCTATAATCTACATGTAATTGCCGTATTTGCTAAGCATAAGCACATAAGAGAAGAAGCGTACATAACCAAAAATAATATAGAACCACTCAAAGGTTTTCCAAACTCAAGTGCAGCTCAAACGTTGCATTTAATTTGCACAACTACATAAATAAACGATAAAAAACGCTTAACAACCATTAAAAACTTATTAATAATAATAAATCTCATTCGATGTCATTCAAATCACACAACTACATATATAAAACACTTATTTATAACCATGCCCATATTTCAACTGTCTATTGACAAACCTACCACCGCTCAAAAGAGACTTTTTTCTCCAGACTCTATATACAAGTATTAGTAATCAAGTAGTTATTGAATTGGCTGAGTAACGGTTGTTTCCGAATAAAAAAGAAAGACTTAGAAGTGAGCTAACTAAAATAATAGTCGTAACGCTTGCAAGTTATCCAAAAGTTTATATTACAATACTAGAAAAATKGTTGTTCCAATTCAAAAAGCTCAAAATAAACTTTTTACCGGACATTAGCAACCTTTTTTTGGAGGTTTGAAAAGCGAGTGCAAGTTTTTTCATCTTGCATTTTCAAATAATAATTCTTTCACAAGCTTGGTTTTTGAGTAAAAGAGGCGGAGAGAGTGGGAGTTATTATAGCTGAAAAACTCAATTAAAAATAGTTAAGATGCGATAAGGTAAGATCATTAGAAACTTTTTGAAGTTTGGAACAGTTTTTTGTTTGAAAATATAAAACACGATGAAATAGGTCTTAACTATTTTTCATTGAGTATAGTATAGCTGTATTGCCACAGCTTCTTTTTCCTTAAGATCAATAAAGAATTTTTGGAGGTTTGAAAAGCTGAGAACTTTCTTCAAAAATAAAAGCTTTGTCAATATAGCTGTAAAATCTCCAAAAAAGCTCAAATAATTTAAAAGGGCGATGAAGTAAGATTATGAAATATCTTTTAAAGGTGTGAAAAAGCTTTTTCTACTATCTAGGTTACTATCTAGGTTTCAAAATCTCTTTTGGTAAAAAAAAAACTGTTTACATATAACAAATATATAACTGTATAGATTTCGAAACAAACAGCCATATCAACAACTACTACCAACAAATATCCACCTATTACAAAAATTTTTATATCCAACGGTTTATTAACCTACTTACATCTATCTAATGAGGGAATTAAACGAGCACACAATCAATGTATTTTCTATTTAATAAACTTCTTATACATACATACATACATATTTACATAGATGTATATGTATAATCCCAATAATATACTAGTTAAGTGATAATTACTATTTAATTACATACAATTAGCAGATAAATCGGTGTAAATGTTGTATGTAGTTATCATATAACACTTGATGTGACTTTGTGTGTGTGTATGTAATATTGATAATACAACTAGTTAGATTTGGGCATTCATATGAAACTAAGAACATACATATATGATATATACATATGATTTTGTATGTATTCGAACATAACCTAAATTACAAAAATGCGTCTAATAAAACCCAAATGTGTACTGATTTTGTGAAAGCCACTTAGTTTATGCGATTAATTTTATTTTTGCACCAGCTACACCAAAATGAGCCACTGTACTTTTAGAGTTGGCACACGCACATACAAATATATATATATGTACAGGTTATAAAAAGAAGAAGAAGCAACTGCATACATTTTCACTTTAGGAACAGTAGTCTGAGTAAATGTAATCCAAAATTTACACTGAAAAAAACTGGTAAAAAATTTTAAATAAAAGAAAAAAACAAAGAAGAATTTTGTGAGAGACTTAAAGAAAATAATCATGTTGCACAACTTTAATAAAAATACATATTTGTATTGTGCTTAAAACCTTAAAATACGGTATATTGTTAATTTTGTACTGTGTATTTATAAACTTTAATGACTAATAACAAAAAAATGTTTCAAATAAACATTAGGTAACGGTGCTTACTGTAAAGCTTCCCAAAAATTTATTATTTCGAATTAAAAACAAAAAATAATAATATATTGTTAGTTGTGTTTGTATTGTCCTGTGTGCCCTTAAAATTGTTAAGTTTGCTAAATGAATTATTTTTGTTGCGAATCCCTGTGATTAAAAGCCTGAAAACTCTATTGTAACCTGCTAATGAATAAATAACATTAAAACCGTTTTAAAAATTAGTTAGACGCTTATTTAAGCTTATACCTATATCAAACTTTGTTAAGAAAATAATAATAATTTGTATTTTATGTATCTGTAAGAGGTATGGCGGAAAGTGCTAATTTTTCTACTGATCTCTCTTAGCATGATCTCAAATCAGCTGTTTTCTATATTTTAATTTTTTTCAGTAAAGTAAAAAAATTAAAATGACTTTATGTTGGAATTTTTAATATTCCTTTCAAAATAACAATAAAATTACGATATGACTTTCATATATGGAATTGGTGTAGTATTTTATAACAACAAATGTAAGCAAAATATAAAACCATAAGCAATGTTTCATAAAAATGCATAAGAATAAATCTAAATTGTTGCAATAACATATTTCTAAAGTAAAATATGCAGTAAAATTCCAATAAATGTAAACATTGTGTTTGAATTATGCTCCAAAAGTTTAAGAGAAGAGTTTTAGTGAGTAGGTTAGGTTAGGTTAGGTCGTAGGATTGATCCAAGCAAAATCGATAGATGTCCCTTGTGTTGTGGTGAGTATGCAGTATTCTATAATTTTTTAAGTTGTACGTTTCGATGACATAAAAATTCTATAAATTTTACGGACATCGTCTGTTCATGGTTGAGGGCATACCGTCTTACCCTGGGGTACCTTAGGAACGTAAGCAACTTGGCTGATGAAAACGAGCTCCCCATAAACCCTAACAAGACCGAACTAGTTTCATTCACTAGCAAGTATGAAATACAGGAGGCCCATCTCTCATCAATGGGAGGACTTATGCGTATAGGTCTTTGACAGAGATTTTTCTTGAAAACTCAATATTGATGAAAAAGCATAGGCAAAATTTGGGTGCTCTCACCAAAAGTAGTTCTTTGGTTCTATGAAATCATAGTTACGCCATTAATCTTCTACGGAATTATTGTTTGGTGGAAGGAGCTGAATAAAAAAAAMCCACACTTGCAAAAAAATTTGACGTAATTCCAAAATACTGCGGTTAACAGATCGCTAAACTTGTTCCTTGTTGTTTCTTTTCTGCTTACATATTTGCTAGGAAAAGACCCGATAGAGGAGAGATACGGTGAGCTTTTTACGGATGGATCAAATCTTGCGAGGAGAGTTGGTGGAGGAGTACACTGTCGAGAACTTTCCATCATTTCCAAGAAAGACTTCCTGACTATTGCAGGGTATTCTAAGCGGAGGTGGCTATCATAAAGGTAGCAATAGTTCTATTGTTCTGGAGCATAGCCTCCTTCAGAGTGGTGCCTATTCACTGATATAGTAGTTGCTAAGGAGATGTCTATACTCCTTATCTTTATCATTGAGGCATTTCATGATAAGATTGGCTTGCGTGCCTGGCCACAGCGATATCATGGGAAACTGTAAGACTGATGAGCTTGCTAGGACAGTCATTCAGTCTCAATAATAACAGAATGGGAACCGGTAGGAGCTCCTTTGGCATTTTGTGGCTCACGTCCCACTGTACGCAATTAAATCAAAAAACTCATAACTCAACAATTACGAAAGCAATAAACTATGCGCGAAGATGGTATCGAACCAAAAGTAATATTAGCAAAAACAATTACAATACAGTAGCAGACCAGCCCACCCGCCTGTCCAACAACAAGAATATTAATAAAATAGTAATAAATCACCGTAAAGTCCAGCTTGAAAGCGGCATAACATTTGAATTGTGTCGATATCTTTGCATATACATATGCATGAATATATGTATGTATGATATATACAATTGTTTGCTATAAGAAATTAAATATTTTAATCAGCGCTGCAAAGAGTCGGAATAAAAAAAAATATCAGCAATAATCGCTTAATACTCGTACGAGTATAAAATCAGAGAAAAAACTGGCAATGGCAACGGGTAAGCGGCGACGCTCGCTTTGCAAATCACAATGCATAAAAAGCTAAGATTGATCGAATTTAGTTGACGAAGTGTGGAGAACCTGAACGGATTTGCTCACTAAGGCGGTGCGTCAATACAGAAAAGTAGCAATACAGTAGCAGTAACAGTGGTAAAAAAAATAGCGTGTGTATCAGTTTATAATATCCGCATTCGGTGGAAGTGAGTGTAGAAAAGCCAAAATAATAATGTCTATGAGTGACTCAATGCATAATGTATAAACAAACTCTATATATTAATAACTTAAATGCAAAATTCGCATATTTCTCAAATTTTAATTGGTTATTTTGAAATATCTGTGGCATAACGCCAGAGTTTTCTGGTATGTGTTGCATTTTGAGAAAAAAAATTCATAAAAAGAATAAATAAAAAAATTAATAAATAAAAAAATAATTATAAAATAAATAAATAAGTAAAGTAATAATAAAAGCGCGCTATATTAATTTCAATTCATGCAAATTCTCTACTGATTTAAAAACAAAAAAATAAAATAAAAAATAAAAGTAAAAAAAAAAATAATAAATGCGTGCAATATTATTAATTAATGCATAGATTATACTCGAGGCATCTGCTATACCGTTACTTAAGACACAAAAAATAGAGCAGTGTTCAATAAAGAAACCGGCTTAGTGCTTAATTGAAATTTTTAAATTAAATCAATTTGTTTTCAAAGAAGAAATTGCTTTATAATAAAAATGGGAAAACAGGAACTACTCTCTCCATTTGTGTTGCGATTTTTTTTTTTAACCAGCAAATACCATTTATGGTACATATTTACATGGTCAAGCCTTTAAGCTGGATTTTTTAAAATAATAATTTTTTATTTTTTTTCTAAAGTAACTGAAATTAAAAAAAAAAAATTAATAAAGATATATGTATGTACATATGTATGTGAATCCTTGACCAAAAACATATTTTTTAATTTTTTAAAGTTTTTGTTTATTATTTTTTTATAGCATCATGCGCACACAAAAATCGACACTTCGCCTTCTTCTTATCGTAT
Source organism: Bactrocera latifrons (assembly GCF_001853355.1). Classification (NCBI taxonomy): domain Eukaryota; kingdom Metazoa; phylum Arthropoda; class Insecta; order Diptera; family Tephritidae; genus Bactrocera; species Bactrocera latifrons. The sequence goes on along the minus strand of NW_017536230.1, from coordinate 259,238 downwards.
RTTTGGTACAATGGGTTCGAACAACAACTAAGGATTATATTGGTATGTAGTAAAAAAATAGACTTATACATATACATATGATAAAAACATAAAAAATATGCCGTTATCAAATTTCTGTTATTTATTTTTATAAAGCTCAGTAGCTTAAGCGGTTACTTGGAACCGTTGAACAAAACACGGCCTATTTTCAATATTTTTTTTTTCAAATATTCGATAAAAATGCCAAAATTATTTTTGGAAATTCATAAGTGGTTATAACACCTTAATCGGTTCAATATCACACCCTTTAAACTTTTACTTCAACGTCTCAGATAACATATAGTATATGTACTATATATAAGTATGTACATCATAGATGGACTTTATTTTAGAGGTGCGCAGCGGTAGCACTGATATCTTTGTTATTGCAATTTCTGAAGAGTTTTTCGAGCGCAGTTGCGGATTTAAACTGTAAAAATCCATAGAGATAAACGCAACTCTAGTCTCGAAATGATAATACCGTATTTACCAAAGGATAGTGAGACATATGTAATCTTATATTGGAGTACTTGTTTTTGTTAGCGTATAGTTTATAAATAAATTCCTTAGAGAACGACCCAATATGAACATATATATTATTTGAGGCGAACTGTGCTCTTAATTGAATTAGACTTTCATTAAATTCGGTATAAATATACATATTAAAAATTTTCCCATATCTGCATTATAGAATCTTTACGTGCTAATAATTGCCGTTGTCATTTCATAGATCTACTCGCATTGCGCGACAACGATGAGTTTTTATGGGGTCGGCACGATAACGAAATTGCATATAGCAAAGCGCATTCACATTCTAACGAATATAACAGTACAGATGGCGGTAGTGATTATCTGATGCGTCATATATTGAAAAAGCGACAGGTGATTTTTCAAGTGAGTACAGTGAATTTATTTAAAGCGCACGAAATTATTATAGCATGCAGTAAAAGTGAAATTAGTTTTTCGTGAAACTAACTAACCGAACTAAGTAATGATTAACTACTTAATAATTAAAATTTTTACCTTTTAAAGGAAAATAAAGATTACGGCGAGTGCCGCACAGCATTGGGCGAAGTAGGGCGCTGTCGACATCCGCTCTACTGTCGCATACCGGAATTGAAGGACGATGTCTGGCGCTTGATCTCGCAGTTGTGCATAATCCAAGGGAGGTTAGTTTTGCAAAATGTTTTTGTTTTTCAATTTCTAGTCTAGTCTTCTAATTTAGTTCGATTGGCATATGTTGCACGCAACATACGGAGTCGCGCTCCAGTCCACAAGTTATCAGTGACGTAAACAATAATGGCTTGGAAGAGGCGCGCATTGTCAATAAACCGGAACAACGCGGTTGTGGTCTTACCACCAAACAGTTTCCGCGCATCACTGGTGGACGGCCAGCCGAGCCCGATGAATGGCCTTGGATGGCTGCTTTGATACGTCCCGGTGTGCCGTATGTCTGGTGCGGTGGTGCGCTGGTCACCGACCGGCATGTGCTCACCGCTGGCCACTGCGTGCATAAATTCAAATTGGAGGATATATTTGTGCGCTTGGGCGAATACAATACACAGATGATTAATGAGACGCGTGCGCGTGATTTTCGCATTGCTAATATGGTCATACATGTAGATTATGATCCGTTGACATATGAGAATGATATAGCCTTGCTGCGTTTGGATCGTGCCACACTATTTAACACGTATATATGGCCCGTTTGTATGCCACCCATTGGTCAAATTTGGGAGGGGCAGGTCGGCGTAGTAACCGGTTGGGGTACGCAAACTTTCGCTGGACCACATTCGGAAATACTTATGGAGGTAGGCATTAAGTTTCATTGCAAATTACACGCATACAATATATTGCTTAACAACGTTAGGTGTTGCTGCCCATTTGGAAGCTGGGCGATTGCCGTCGTGCGATGGTTGAACGCATACCGGACACTGTGCTGTGCGCAGGCGTACGCGAAGGCGGTCAAGACTCGTGTCAAGGTGATAGCGGTGGTCCGCTGCTCGTGCAATTGCCTAATCGTCGTTGGGTCACAGTGGGTATTGTCTCTTGGGGTGTACGCTGCGGCGAAGCTAATCGTCCTGGCATGTACACGAGCGTTAACCACTACATGCATTGGATATTACAGAACTCAGATATTTAAGAAAGTTGGCATTACGGACTTAAACATATGTTTCACCCTTAAAAACCGTTTATTAAATAAAATTTGTTTAATACTCGCTAGCTGGTTTCGTCGCGAAATTTCAAATAACTAATCCTACAACATAATATTTATATTGAAAATTTATATTATGTGTTTTTGTATAATGCTTAGCATTTCTACGACACACACTTTTTAAACATCAACTAATTGGGAAAAGCAATTTTATATACATCTTCGTAGGTTGTAGCGAAGTGCGCTTCAATACCGTCGGTTATGTAGGAGGGTAATTCAGCAAAATCTTTCTTATTTTCTTCGGGTAGTATTATGCATGTGATACCTGAGCGTTTTGCCTGTCACGGAAWAGCAGTAAAGATTAATTAAAAACATTGCAATGAATAATTTGGCTTTACTTACAGCAATTGTCTTCTCTTTAATGCCACCTACGGGCAGTACTCTGCCTTTAAGCGACACCTCGCCCGTCATTGCCAAATTTTGTCGCACCGGGCGATTTGTGGCCAATGATATTAGTGCTGTAACTATGGTTACACCGGCACTGGGGCCATCTTTGGGTGTAGCACCTTCCGGAACGTGCAAATGAATATGCCTGCAAGTCAGAATTTAAGAGTATAGTAAATCACTTAAACGCTATTTTTAACAGTTTACCCTTTCTCTAAGAAAGTATTATCTTCGTTTCTGGTACGCAGATAATTTCGCGCCACGGTTAGCGCAATTTGTGCAGATTCCTTCATTACAGTACCAAGGTTACCCGTTAGGTGTATTGAACCGCTGCCATCATCGTCTTTCATGAGTTTGCCAGTCCGGCGTGAAGCTGTTTCAATGTAGAGCGAGGAGCCACCCATTGCGGTCCATGCTAGACCCATAACGACGCCGGGTGGTGTATCCTCATACATGCGATCCGATGAGAATATGTGCTTGCCGAGGAACGTGGTTAGATTGTCGGAGGTTATTGTGAAATGTGAACCCTCTTTTTTCACGAAGCGGTAAGCTACCTTACGCACAATCTAAAAGTATCACTAGTTGTAGTCAAATTATTATATATTTGGAATATATTCTCGTACTTACTTTTTCGATGTGTTTTTGCAAATTTCGAACACCTGATTCGCGGCAATAGCTTTTGATCAGCGTTTTCAACGAGTCGTTTTCAATGTCTATATGCTCGGCAGTAATACCGCAATCGCGCATCGCTTGTGGTATCAGATACTGACGCGCGATAGCCACTTTTTCTTCGGCGACATAGCCGGACATCTCAATTAGTTCCATACGATCACGCAAAGGCTCGGGTATGGTATCTATAACGTTCGCTGTGCAAATGAAAAGCACATGAGATAGATCGACGGGTACATCAAGATAATGATCGAGGAAATTGGCGTTCTGTTCGGGATCGAGAAGTTCAAGCAAAGCAGAACTGGGATCGCCCTGGTAGCCTCTAGCGAACGTAAAGCATTTATTTGTATGAGGTTTAGTTAAACACTCTATGAGGTTATTTTGTTACTCACTTGCCAATTTTGTCCACTTCATCGATAAGCACCAAAGGATTCTCAGTCTTTGTCTTCTTTAAACATTGTATGAGTTTACCGGGCATGGCACCCACATATGTGCGCCGGTGTCCTTTTATTTCAGCAACGTCGGTCATGCCTCCAACACTGAAGCGGAAATATTCACGATTTAAAGCGCGTGCAATGGAGCGGGCTGTAAAAGCGTCGGTATGAGTATGAAATAATTTAAAATTTACGACATTATTACATACCTATGCTCGTCTTGCCCACACCAGGTGGTCCATGGAAGCAGAGAATTTTGCCCTGTGTGCTGCCTTTTAAATGGCTCACAGCAATAAATTCCAAAATACGTTTCTTAATGTCTTCCATGCCATAGTGGTCATGATCTAAAATTTCTTGTGCTTGTTCCAAGCTCAAGTTCTCTGTGCTTGTAACACCCCACGGCAGCGAAGTTAACCAGTCCAAATAGTTTCGTGTAACGCTGCAATATTTATAAGTGTTGTAATATTTGTAATGTAATATAGGGAAAAATAATGTATAATTACTTGAATTCTGAACTATGGCTTTCCAAGAAATTTAGCTTGTTCAATTCTTCATCAATAACAGTCATAACATTTTCAGGCACGGTTTTGTCTTTTAATTTYTCACGGTATTTCTCGCCAATCGCATCCTTATCGTCTTTTTCTATGCCCAATTCTTTTTTTATTACTTTAAGCTGTTCTTGGAGTATATATTTGCGATGCTGTTGCTTTACCTTCTCCTCAACTTCACGTCCAATTTTTTGCTGTAACTTCGATAATTCAAGCTCTTTCTTTAGCAAAGCCAGAGCAAGCAACAAACGTTTGGGTATCTGTGATTAATATTTTATGAGTAAAGTCTTTTTAATACTTAATTTTATACAAAGTGTTACTTACATCCATTTCCTCCATGATCTTTTGCAGCTCCTCGGGCTCTGCAGCAGAGAGCGACGCACCTAAATCACACAGATATACTGGATTATCCACCACACGTTGATTTTGGTGCAACATTTGCTGCAAACTCTCCCTGTGAAAAATTAAAAATTATATACACTGTAATTTTTAACTTGATTAAGCTTGCCTGTATAACGGATTCATAKTAATGATATCGCGTATTGTTTTTATCACTTCCTGCGTGAGTGCTTTCACTTCCTCGGTTTGTTTGTATTGTTCATGCTTCACATTTTCAACTTCAACCATAAGCACAGGTTGAGGCACACTGCCAGCAGTTGGAGGTACTTGTATTGTTCCTGCCGCAGGCGGTACAGCAGTTCCTGTTGGTGGTACTACCTCCTCGGTTTTCTCAGTTGTCGCCTTGACACCTTGATTGGCATCGCGTTTAGATATGCGACCAGTACGCGCTTTGCGTGCTAACTTACGACGTTCCAATTCAGTTTGTTCTTCAGCTGGGATGTTCAATTTTACATTAAAGAGTGGAAAATGTATTGTCGTCTTCTTCTCTGAGTGGAGAGCATTATGACGAAATTTTTCTTATATATATTGTCAAAAGACTAACTGATATATGAACGGGTTAAGATAGGAAGGAGGAAGGAATGGGAAGAGTGAATGTGTAAAGTGATACCGTTAGATGAATTGTTAATCGGTGCAATGGAGGTCTCATCAAACTAGTATCTTCTTAATAATGAGTGGATGTTTGGAAGCAACAAAGTAATTTTCTGGTTAAAGTTGCACTTTCCATTCCCCCAATTATGAATTTTATACATATAAAAATAATAATTAAAAAATACATACCTTTCGCCGTTGGTATTAGGTCTTCTAAAATTTGTCCAGTAATTTTAATACGTCTGTGTGCCACGACCACCATACGTAGTTTATCGCCCAAATCTTGCAGCTCTTGTATCTGTGCAAATGTTCCTACATTGTACACTTCATCCAATTTTTCCACCACTTCCGACTCATTTTCATTGTCCTTCTTCATGAATACACCTACATATGGCTGATTTAACTTAACCTTGCGTCTAATCAAATCAATAACTATGGGATTTGAAACCTACAAGCATATACAATTATATAATACAAAAGAAATTTGCATCTGGAAAATTTATTAGTGTTTTTGCATATGATTTTGTTTTCATAACGCACTTCTAGAATTTTCATAAAGCGCGGAAATACTGGATTACGTCGCGTAGCGAGCAGCGGCAAATGTGGCCAGACTTCTGGCACCGCAACAGTCGCCGGCAACTGCGGATCCTTATTCACTATGTATTCGGTAGAGTCAGCTTCCAACTCCTCTTCCTCATCTTTTTTGCGATTAGTGCAATAATTGCGGGCGCTGATTGTCGTCGATCGTAGTAATAATGCTGCGCTGCTGTTGTCGATGCGCCGCTGAAGTGCTCCATAACGCCAATTTGAGCGTATTAAAGAGTGTGTTGCATGTTGCTCTTGCGCCACGAGTGTACCAATGCCGCGTGCCAATGAGCGGTGCTTAAGAAGACGCGTTAACATTTTTTATAACAATATTTTCATATAAAGTATTGTAATTGTTGTGAAAATGTTATATTTCAGGAAAAAGTGATAGAACACTATCGGCAGTGCGAAGTACTTTTCTATTTCTTTATCAACGACAACGTGAAATGGCAATTAGAAAAAAATTACAAAAAAGATGAGAAAATAATTGAAATCATATGGAGAGATGTGTTTAATGTACATTGGGTGACGCAATTCATTGTCTATGTTTTGAAATATATTATGTAAAATGTAGGCAGTGAACCATTTTCTGATAGTAAATAAAACGTAAAACTATAAATTAATTTGAAAATAATTTTTAAAACAAGGCTTTCATTCAGAAAAAAGCTGGCGGCAGTGTTTAGTTTGCTTTGTTTCCCTACAGTGATGGCTAAAATAGTTGGTACTCTTTTATGGTATATATAATGTTATGATAAACCAGAGAACTTAAAACATCGTGAATTCTTTGGTAGTGGGGTGAATTCCCTATCACAATCTTATAAAATGTTCGACATCGAACCTGCACCTTCCTTATGTTTTAAGTTCTTTGGATAAACGTTCATTGATATAAATATACGTTCTCTGTATATACATAGCTTTACACACATACATATGTATATACAAATAAGGTCTCGAAGGATCATTCCAGCGAACGTTATAAACGTTCTCTGATCATTCACTACCATACGAAAATAATCCAGGTTCATTAAGCAGTTTATTGATTCTACATAATATAATTTATTTTTATTTTTCTTTTGCAAAATTAAAAATATATTCACAATATTATCAAGAATACTTGAAAGTTGAATGGAAAGCGAACACAAATACAAACACACATTAAAAAGATTTGAAAATTATATACACATATATACATTGTGTGTATAGACGTACATACATACATATATTCATACATATCTATTCCGAACCCTATCGGTTATTAAGCGAAAGACAAGCGATAAATATTGACTATGAATACACACGCATGTACATACATTTAGCCCAAAGCGATGTACGCATTGACACTCAATATTTGCACAGATTTGCGTACATACATACACACATATAAGCATTATCTACAATTCGTCAATGCTCGTATTTATGCATGCAGACGAATTATTTAATCTGTAAAGATCAGAATTGTTTCGGTATTGCTGTGGATAATAACTGTTTGATAAAATTAGAATTGAAAACATGATGCAAATAATTTATGGCGAATGAAAACTGCGAACAAATAACTAGAGACAAATAAAAAGTGCTCGCCATTATCGTTAGAATGTAGAAATGCCGGTTGCTAACGGAGCGCGATTACACATACATACATACTTATGTACACACTTATTGAAAGCTGCACGACACCCCAATGTGCTTACGGCGAGGAAGAGGAGCAACAGGAATCCACTAGATTGCAAGCATCACTCGAAAACAAATAACAAATTCGATTGCAGAATATATTAAATCATTGACACCACAGCGCACGTACGGCGCGTTAACAAATATACTACAAGTGTCTGTCCACGTATTTGCATGTGTATATGTATGCAGTTGACGGAAGAAAAGACAGCAAAAGACAGTAGGCGGCGGGTGGTTGTTAGCAAATACATTTAGTGTGTAATTCCACATTCGATCGTCAACATTGTCAGTCTTTGGGTGACGCTGGTGCCTGCGTTTCAAACAAAAATTTCATTGAACGAACAGCAAAACGGGTGAAAGTGAAGAAGTGGGAAAGAAGCATTGAAATTTTGCCGAAAAACGTAAGTTATTATATTTAAGAGGAACTAAAATTGATAAAAATGTAGAATACATTTCTACACTAAATTATTATTTTTGCATGTATTTCATGTATTATACAATTATACGAGTAAGCTTTGAGCCGAATTTTTTATAGAGATTTTCAGGCAACAGCAGGATCGTGTAGTTCGTGAACGGAAGTGCATAGATATAAGTGAATAAGACTAAAAGTTCGAAAATAAATAGTTTTACAGAWTTTTTGTTTATTTACGATTAATATAATTCAGAAATATTAGAAAACAAATGCCAAAAATTCAGAAAAGTTTAAAAATTGTCTTAAAATTTTAATTTTTTAATTGATTTTAGTTTTATAGTAAAACTTACATATACATATGTATGTATGTATACACATGTATAGATATCAATCAAGTTAAAAGTATAAGAGCCAATCATCAATGAAAAAAAATACAAATAAAAATCAGCTAAAAATATAGTTAAAAAAATAAAATAAAAATAGGATAAAAATAAAAAATAAAAATAAGAGTCAACTTTTATAGAGCAGTAAATTTCATACAAAAATATGAGTTTTGCAATTTAATAAGATTTATTTTCATTTAATTATAAACATAATACGAACACAAATTTTGCCTTAAAATAATCAAAAATCAATCGTTTATAAAAAATATAGGTAGATTTACAAAAAAAAAAAAACTTAAAAGATAGTTTTTCGAGGAACATTCAATTCTTTTTTTCAAGAAGTTGGACGCAAGGTATGTATTTTTTTTTGTGTGATAATAAAAAAATAGAAAACTATAAGGCGGAGAACCTCACCGCTGCAATTAAGAGCACCTACTTGGAGAGATATTTAGAGGTTTCGAAGAACCAATTTTCAGAGTGCCAAGAGAAAAAATATTTATTTTTTTAATAATATAAATAAAATATATTCGTAATATAATATAATACTGTTAAATTTTATTATTATTTTAAAATTATTTTTAATTTAATTTATAGCAAAATTTTTTTAATGCCAAACAAGTACAAAAGAAATTAAAACTAATTAGTTTGCCTTTGAAGATTATATAGAATTTTTCATAACCAAATTTTATTATAAAAAAAGAAATAATAAAATAAAGCTCTTAATAAGACTAAGGTAATTTGCTTTTCTTAATAACAAAATTCAATTACCTCGCATGACTAATTTTTTGAAATTTATTCACAGATAATACCAATAATAAAAACTTCAAAACAATAAGAAAAAAACTGACCACAGTTAAACCACATTAAATAATTAGTGCAGACAAAATATAAGCAGCCTAAAAGCAACAACAGCGGCGATAATATAACAACACAATTAAATAAACATAAACATGTCAAGCGAAACAAAAACTACAGCAACAACACAAAACAAAGTGAATGAGATTGATAAGATACGTCTTAATCTAGCCGATGATTGGAAAGTGCTGGGCTCTGTCTATGATTTGTTGAAAAATGGAAAAGCGTTTTGTGTGTCCGATGCCGAGCGCGATGCGGTAAAAGTTGTCGATTTTAAGCAGCCGAACGAAATGAAGGTAAGTTAACAACAGCTGAAAATGTACTTTAAGTGAGTCCAGGTATATATTTGTATGTATGTATAATATTAGGCGTTGAGGCATTTTGTAGCAGGGGGTGTTACAAAAAGGTGGAGGTAAGCTTAAGATGCGGGATATACATACATATGTATGGATGTAGACGCTGCTACCGAACGCTAATACGTATATACTCTCGTAGCATACATATGGATGGATAAATGTTTATATACATATATATGTATATGTATATTCTTGTATGTATATAGTTAGTGCTTGCCACCGAGAAAGCGGCTTAAATGCCATCAAACTGTCAACACACTTTGGCGACACACAATGATTTGAAACCGTTGGCTTTAGCTTGCAACAGCGGATGACGACAACGCCGACAACGTCTCACTGCCATGGTCAAATCGAGTTTGGCGCAGGCGGGTGTGTTTTGGATCGCGAAATCCGCTGACAATGCTTGTGCAGCGTCGGCTAGCGCTAGCGATGACAAGGCGTTATTCGTGAACACTGGATTTGCAATTAAAAAGTGTGTCAAGTTTATTTTTCTTTTAACGGATTTAAACATTTTCATTTTGACCGGCATTTTTATGGCAAATCGAACGGCGATTCAATCACTAAGTCAGTGAATAGACACAATGCACATACAAACATACAAACATGCCGGCAAAGCCGTTCGCCTTTTCACTTCACTTTGAAAATTATTTTGTCAACATGTCAGCAACTGTTGCTGTTGCTCGAAACTATGTAGTTGCTATGTTGTGCGCCATGTTGCTATGTGTTACTGCTTGCTGTTGTTACGTTGTTGTTGTTGCCACAAAGTTAATCCGCTGTTGACCGCCGCTGATACATGATCATGTTCGTAGATTGTCATGTTTTGATTTTTGATTAGGATTGTGTGTACTCACAGATATTTATATGCTGGTATTCGTTATTCACATGCTGTGTGAGCGCTTGTTACAAACATAGACTTAAGTTTAAAATGCACGATCATACGCCCCAATTGTGTGCCTGTTAAAACCGTGTTTTAATTTATATTTTAATTTTGGCTGAAGCGTTTAATGTAAAAATCATTTATTATGCAGAAGCGACTTAAAGGAGCGTGGACGTTTAAGTTAAACTGTATCAATTTTCACTAAGCTGATGGTGGCTCTGATCTGTTTACATTTTGCTAAGGTCATTGACCCTTTGGTATTCAACTTCTAAAAAATAAACAAGGTTTATCAATTACAGGTATTCATTTACAGCTTTTCACTTTCGCTCTCGTGTTTTATACCTTTGGACTTCTTCTTGACCTACCTACCTTTGGGCTACTTGACGTTTATACCAACGTTAGGCGTATACTAGCGACGATTTGTCAAGTTTTCGGTGGTTTGCAACCCAAACATTTCTTTGTTATACAGAGATCGAATAAAAAAAAAAAACAAAAAAAAAAAAAAAATCAAAAGCAGAAGAGCAGAATGAGGAAAAATTGCAAACAAAAAATTGTATTATCAGTTTACTCCCATTATCTTTTGGGGAAGCATAATTTTAATGAGTGCTGATAAGCGTTGTGCAAAAAACGTATATTTTTTATAAACAATTATAAATACATATGTGTATACAATAATTAATCAACGTCAACCTCCTTCTCCATAGCAATTGATTGACCTCAGCATCGATGAGAACAAAACACATACCATAGCAGAGATAGAGGACTTATGTCGGCTGGTAATTAAATATTCAGTAAAAACCAATCATGGCCGGTTTCATAATCAGCTGTTCGGCCAAATGGATCCATTTGGTTTGATGGGGCAATGGATTACCGATGCGCTCAATGCAAGCGCGTAAGTGAAATAACTTGCATATAATATATTAAGCGATTCCACAGACCAAACAATTTCACACTAATTTATATATTTCTTCTATTTTTTTTAATAAAATAACAGTTACACGTACGAAGTGGGTCCCGTCTTCTCGCTGATGGAAACGGAAATCATACGTACCGTTTGCCAATTGGCTGGTTATGCTGAAGGTGATGGCATCTTCTCACCTGGTGGCTCCATATCTAATATGTAAGTAAATTTCTACAATGCTAAGACACYAGAAATATACATACATATATACATACGTTCGTTTATTCAATAAGTGTAAGTTCGTATGCAAAAACAGTTATGCCTTCGGCCAACACTTGACTTTGACACATTGAAAATATTAGATTTAGCTGAGTTGTCTTACTTGGTTCACTATCAAGATGTTCAATGGTAAGTGTTACTTTAGGGCTAATTACTCACTCACACGGCTTAGACAGTTAGAAAAACCGCAAGCTAAGGCATTGCTTTGGCTGTGTTATTTTAGGGTGCGTCCGACAAGTGTTTTGACGGCTCAAAAGCTTACATACAAAAATATGTATTCATTTGAGTGAGCCTTGCGGTCAGAGGCAAAATGGTCAAACTTTACAGGGCTGTTCAAGCAATTAAGAGTAGGATTTGAATATGATTACACTGAGAGAAATTTACTATCTTATTCTTAAATTTATTGAAACAAAAGTGAGTTGTAGTGATTTATAGTATTGAAGCTAATWTTACTAACGATAGTTTTGGAGAGAGTCTGATTATTCGAAATTTTTTTACTCTTCGAAACATCGACAAACTTATGTTCAAAGCTTACTTGGATAGTCGTTCTAAACGATTTTGCCTAATCACTCTGACAAATAGCTTTTCCGTTCCTATCACAAACATTTACCCGAGCCTGGCATTTCTGAAATTATTTGAAATAATTATTTTATACTTTTTGGAGCTAGCTAATCGTACTGAATTTTTGTAAAAATTTTTCTTTGTGTCTACAAATCTGTTTTATTACCCACTCAACAACTCTCCTCTATTCACTTCAGGTACGGCCTTGTCTTAGCTCGCTATAGCCGTCACCCTCAAGTGAAGACTGCCGGCTTGTTTGGCATGCGTCCACTTGCTCTCTTCACATCTGAAGAGTCACATTATAGCTTTGTTAAGGCCGCGCATTGGCTGGGTCTAGGCGCCGATAATTGTATAGTTGTCAAAACAAATGAACGCGGTCAAATGTTAACAAACGATTTGGAGGCAAAGGTTTTGAAAGCACAAGAGTCGGGATGCGAACCATTCTTTGTGAACGCTACCGCTGGCACCACTGTGTTGGGAGCGTTCGATGATCTCAATGCGATAGCGGATGTGTGTGAAAAATATGGCTTGTGGTTGCATGTGGATGTAAGTATTAAAGTCATTAGCCGATACAAAATTCCATAATTGTTATATAATCCCTATATTATTATTATTATTATCCACGCGCAGGCATGTCTTGGCGGTTCGGCGTTGCTCTCTTATAGAAATCACTACTTGTTAGCTGGCCTCGATCGCACTAAATCTTTCGCCTGGAATCCACATAAATCACTCGGCGCGCCACTGCAATGCTCGCTCTTCTTGACACGAGAGCGTGATCTACTCACACGTTGTAATAGCATACAGGTGAACTATCTCTTTCAGCAGGACAAATTTTACGATGTATCCTATGATACAGGCAATAAGAGCATACAGTGCGGACGTAAAATTGATGCTTTCAAATTTTGGTTAATGCTGAAGGCGCGTGGTTACGGCAGTTTTGGACGTTTGCTGGATCATGCCATAGATATTTCAAAAGTTCTCGTTGAAAAAATCAAGCAACGTGGTACCGAACGCTTTCGTTTGGTTCTGGAAGATTACCAATATATGAATGTTTGCTTTTGGTACATACCGAAGGCGCTAAGGGGCCTTGAAGAAACGCCAGAGTGGCGAGAGCGTTTATATACGGTGAGTAATTGAAATTTTTCCGAAGTACAATGTAATTTTTCTTACCCTGAACGGAATATATTAAGTTTGTCATGATATATAAAACACCCCGAAATAAAATACAGAGAGCCTACAAAATATAGTTATTAACGATTACAATGATGAGCTGAGACTATATCAGTCTTAASGTCCGTACGCCTGTACATACGCTTCGTGGCGTGACAGTTATCTAAGCACTGGGAAGGCACAGTACCTGCGCTAACTGGCACCCAGCTTCCCTCGAAATCACCTCACGACTGTTAAATGACATCACATCTCGGCGCGAGAGTCAGTTAAGCACTGCACGGCGCCTGTGTTTCTTTTATAGCGCTACCTRGCAGCCAGCTTCCCGCGAAATCATCTCGCGAATGTTAAACTACATCACATCATGGCTCCATAGCAGCCTAAGCACAAGCCAGACACGGTGCCTGCGTTTCTTTTATAGCGCCAGCTTCCCGCGAAATCACCTCGCGACTGTTAAAATACATCACATTATGGCGCCACAGCAGCCTAAGCGTTGGCCAGATACGGTGCCTGATGTGATGCGCTACCTGGCAGCCAGCTTCCCGCGAAATCATCTCGCGAATGTTAAATGACATCACATCTCGGCACGAGAGTCAGTTAAGCACTGGCTAGGTACGGCGCCTGTGTTTCTTTTATAGCGCTACCTGGCAGCCAGCTTCCCGCGAAATCATCTCGCGAATGTTAAACTACATCACATCATGGTGCCATAGCAGCCTAAGCACAAGCCAGACAAGGTGCCTGCGTTTCTTTTATAGCGCCAACTTCCCGCGACTGTTAAATTACTTCACATCGGATCACAATACAAAATAGCTGCAGTAAAAATTCAGAGATAGAGTTCTTCATATATTCTTTTAWAATATAAAAAATATGCCTGTCAAGAATATTAAAGCAGACGTAGCTAACTTTTCTTCTTCTTTTAAATTTACAATTTTTTTAGGTTGCACCAAAGATTAAGGAGCGTATGGCTTATAGCGGCACTGTGATGATCGGCTATACGCCACTACAATATCGTGGCTTGGGTAATTTTTTCCGCATGGTATTTACTTGTTTCCCAGTGCTAGAGGAAGCGGAACTAGATTTTATTTTGAATGAAATCGAGCGCTTGGGCGAAGAGTGCGAGTATTAATCGGAGATAGTTTAGGTTATAACAATATACTTAAGACTATTTCCTAAGCTTAATTTACAATTGAATGCAGAAAAAAAAATATAAGAAAATTTACTTGTGAAAAAGGTCTTTTAACATGGATTCATTTGGGTAATTTTTGCTTTAATGCTTACACAAATCTATGTAAGTTTTTTTTAAATAAAATTTTCACAAATGTTTTGGAATAGAACTCATTACAAACCTAGTTGTTCACTACAGTTCAAAACTTGTAAAAACTTCAATCAATGGTAATCGGTGACGCGAAATAAATTACAAGGCACCGGATGCCTGAAGCTTGGAGCAGCAGAATATTTAAAGTAAGGAATATGATAAAATAAAGAATATAATTTATAGAATAGTAAAAACAAAAACAACAAGTAAGAATGGCCTAAATTCGGGCGCAACCGAACATACTTGCAAAAATACCTTAAGGGGTTATATACAGTAAGAAGCAACAGAAGACAAGAGTATAAAACAAAGCAGTCACTCTTTATTAGCATATATGTTAACAATATATTTGGAATTGCTGTTATAATCCTGGGCAAACAACAAAGCATTATAATTTGTTTGTTTTATGTACTGCAAACCCTTCGAGTGATCCCCTGTAATTTCGTTAATGCATGCACAACAGTGTAGGAATGTTACATATTCGTGCATGTAAAGGCAGTTGTTGTCTCTTCCACACGAAGCAGGTAATCAGCAGTGCAGAAAATTATATGTTAATAGAATTTCATTCATGTTCATTAACATTCTCTGTTTATAGTCGTGCGTCGGTGAGTGCGCGTCGGTACGTGATCGCGAGCAAAATTTGTGAAAAATTAATAAATTAATAATTTAGTGGAGTTTTTTGAGAACTATTTAAAAATTATTTGAAATTGTGAATGTCAAGTGTATAAAAAGGTGAAAAAAATTAAAGTGCCGATACAAATCCTTAAACATAACCAACAACATAAAGAACGTAAAGCGAACATTACAATATGCAATGAACGCAACAAATTCAAAGTCAAAGCCGAGTCGAAACGAACGCAGTCGCGAAAGTACTCGCGGTACTCGAAATGTAAACAAACACAATAAAAGAACAGCACGAAAAATCAGAGGCAGAAACTCAAATGAACTTTTGCTGAACTTGAAAGCTACATATGTAAACAAACACTGCTAAAGGCGATAGAAGCCATGTAATGGCGCAGGTGGAAAAAGGAGAGGTACCGACGCGGTAATGTAAGAACAAGAAGCAAACGGTTCGGGTAGTAAATCAAAAGGCTCAAATGACAAATACAAATCAAGAAGTAGAACAAAGAGAAGATGAAGAAAAGTCAGAACAGCGAGGCACTTGCAATGACAGATGAACTGAAACGGGATATGCATTTGCATAAATTGAATGTGCATACAGAAATTAATAGTTGACGACGCATCGCAAAAAAGAACGAAAACTAAGTGAAAAATATGAACATAAAAGTGAAAAAGTGAAAAGTAAAATAACGCGCTGGGCATTTCATAAACCACAATTGGCAAACAAAAAAAATAGTTAAATTAAGCAAATGTGCGCGGTAATGAATCGGAACGATTGGTACGCGTCGAGCCGTTAAACCGTACGGCGCAGCGCACTCCATGCTTATGCAAAGTGGTCGTGCATGTTTAATAAGCGCGTTCGTTGATGGCATGTGTTGGACGCATGTTGCGCAGCATAAAACATGTGGCACTTTCTAGAGTTGGTGTGCAGATTCTATGGTAAGTACATAATGTAGGTATGTACGGTTGTATGTATATGATATTTTGCCATTACTGCTAATTGAAATCCGTTGCTGAGCTAAAGTTCGTAAATGCCGAGGCTAGCATTTAGCGCAGATACTGCCGAGTTTGAAACTTCRCTTTAATGAAGAAAATCAGCGCTCGTTTATATGTATATCAGGACTGCACAGCTGGTTCGCATATCAAAAACTTGCAAAAGGAAAAATGCTGCTTTCTTTTTATATAACATAGCAGTTAAATATAATGAAAAGGGATTATTAAGTATGCYACAAAGTTTTTAGTAAGAAGGAACCATTTGTCGCACTCGTCGATATCGCACCACTTTAGCATACAGCTATCATAAAAACTGTTTTTTCAGGTGAGGTTAGACTTTGTTTTTTTTTATAGAAAACAGTTTTTGAAACCTTTTGTGAGGTGATCGAATTGGTTGGTGTTAGAACAATTTTTAGTGATTAAAGCTTTACTCTTTTCTGCTTAGAGCTTCTTGAATTCACTTTAAAATGTACTCTTTAGTCAGCTAAAAATTTATGCTGAGCGCTTATTCGCTACTGTTACTTACTTAGCCACAAAGGAGACGGGCAAATATTGTGGAATCTGTATATTTCAGCAATAATAGGATAACTTGGCGTCAATTCTAGCCGAGTATGTTAGTAAACCTACTTTTACATACCTACACAAATGCCAATTCAGTGGAGTTCCGCAGATTACTGCAAATCTACGGAGGTTTGTTGGAGCAGAAAAATGCGTGTGCAGCGTACAATATGCAGTCGCCAGCGTAAAGCGCTCGTCATTGTCATCATCAGTGTGTATGTACTTATACATACATACCAAGCATAAGCTTGATAGTCGCCGTTGTCGTTGCCGTCAACATCGTCCTMTTCAATGGCGTCAACAACGGCTCCATCATCAACTCAATTCAACTCAACTGAGTTCAGCTTAAGTCAACTCTGGCCAACGCGGGTCTAAGTAAGGCTTTGCGCACCGGTTCAGGCGCTTAACTTGGATTTCAACTTCAGCTATGCAACAGTCGGTGAAAAAAGTGTGAACATATACTCGTATATACCCATACTTATAAAAAAATCAATTGCTTGAGATGGAAGTCACCTAGGAGGCAGTCAGCGCGCATTAAAGTCGAAGTCATGTCGACAACAACCTCCGCCGACTACTCACATAATGTTGCTGGCTGGTGTTTGACTTTTGTGCGGGCATTATTCGTCGCGGTTTTTCTACAAGTTCGCAGTCTTACTGGCAGCATAACTGTTTGACTGGCTGATTTCTGCAATTGTCGGACTCATTAGTCGCAATCATACGGCAATTGTTGATTTGTTAGATTTTCACCAGCCTTCGGTCTAACGTGCAGCTTCTAGTGCGCTGCGCTGAGGGGTTGCTGTTGGTGTGATTGCTTTGTCTTCAAGTTGTGGATTCTTATTTGATTGCTGGTTGAATGAATGCGACTAGCAACGCTTTATTTTGCTAACCGTTTCTCAGTTCCCSAGTGTTCCCATTCCCGTGATAAATTTTGGACTAAAAGTGTACGAATGTAAGACCATGCGTTACCAGCTCCAGAACGTGTAAACTCAAGCTTAAACTAATCGCCGTTTAACTCAACTACAAATTAAATTATTATAGTATGTTACTTTAGTAGATTGTACTTTAATTCTATTTTACTAACAGAGAAATTTGTAGACACTGTGCAAGCCACAGAAGTACTTTTAGAAAGATACGCTGACGATGGCAATAAGTTATTGGACGCTATAAATGCTACACACATTTGCTGATTTCTTAGAGTGAAGGTATAATCTGAGCTAATTCTGCGCATGAGTTATGGATGTCCTCACTAATGCTATATACCTATTAGACTGCATTAAATGCTGTAATTCATTTTATGCAACGCTAATGTGTGTTGGTACGTGTGCTGCTCTTCCGTTTCGAATTCGTAAATTAGGGCAATTTATTGTTGATTTTTGCTATACACTTCAAATGGAAAGGTTTTTGCATATCTACACAAATAGAGAAACCTAAAAGAACGTTGTTTGTAGCGTAACGTCGGCATATACTTACTCAATTGGAACTTAGAACCTTCGCCACACTTCTTAACATTAGACACGGAACAGTGGGAATGAGAAATATTGCTTATTTGTAAATAAAGTCTGGATTTATCGCAACCGTCTCATCTTGATCCCCATATATCGCATTTCGCAAGTAAGTTTTTAGACTGCGAAGAGTCAAAAACGATCTTTTACTGGGAACAACTGGTGGAATTTTTCATAATAAATATTTAGGTTTCAATGTATTCTTCCGCATCTTTCCCTTCTAGTAACTTGAGCATAATCTGAAAACGATAAAACTTTTAATTGGACACTCAAAAACATAACAGTTATTCCTTCTAATTTCATGGGATGTTTGAAGCTCTAAAACCTCCTTTGCGTAAGCATGATATTGAAACTCGATATAAAAAGTATGTTTTCTAGACTTTATATTCTAGAGTAGAGTAAAGATTCGATTATAAGCTAGTGTAACTAAATACTGTTGTTGAGAGATTAGATCACTTTCCTTCTTATTTCCTCCACTGTTCTAATGCGACCTATCCCAATAACTACATATGTACTCGTCGTAGCCTTAGTTGCCGCCTAGTCCCTTCCAGTTTGCCTACTCGTATTTTATACGTTTAATGTCTTAAGTGTATGGACGACGCAAAGGCAGGCTTCAAACGCAGATAATACTTATAATATATAGGCTTATTGGATGACATAAACAAAAAACAGACGCATGCCTTTAAATGCGAATACAGCAATCACATAGAGAACAGACATCACAAAATACCGCAGCTTAGCTGATATATGCCAACAGACAGACAAATAAACAAGCAGCGTAAGGCGCGTTTGTATGAAGCTTCGGCTAGCTCCTTAAGGTTGCGATTATGTTATGTATATTTGTATGGTGGGCAAGTACATCACCGCAGCGCAGACACATCGCAGCTTTGGTGGATGTGTGTTTGTAGATTCGTTTTTTGTACACTTTTTGAAGTTCGTACTTATACTCAGCTGTCCAACTTTCTGTCTGACTGCTATTGTAAAGATGTGTGCATATGTATGTATGTATGTATACGCCTGCATTACGGCTCATTGCCGCACGTCGCTTGTAGGCAATTGACCGGTGGTTTCATCAACGTCATCGCCACGGCTTCAACGTCTTGGCATTGTCTTTACAAATAACGCGTAACTACTAAACTACACATTACCCGCACATATACACATATATGTATTTATATAAATGTGTATCCGTATTGCATGACGGACATTCACGCGGCAGCAAACAACACGCCTTCAATTGTGCCCGCACTGTGCCGCGGGAATAAAGAAATCATATACGCCAGCAACATAAAAACAAATAACGCACAACACTAATGAATTGTAATGAATACAAAAACAACAACAAATGTTGTAATGAAAACATTGCTATCAAAAGGATTCAAACAAAAAATGCAAGCTTTTTTGTAATACTCAGAACAGCGGGAGCAATAACAATAGCAATTGCAACTACAACAAAAACTGCAATTCAATAAAAAGTTGCATGCAACACAGTTGTACTATTGTACAGTTGTGCTGCTTGTGTGCATAAACTAAATATTTGTATGCATTTAATGTCAGCACACCGGTGTGCAATAACCAAGCTGTCGCATATGAGCTCAAGGGAATTCGCAAAACCAAATGGCCTACTAACAGATTGCATGCACTTATCACGGGACTGGCATTATTATTTTTGTCCGCTGAATGAGTTGCGAGGGAGGTTGGAGAACTCTAAATGGTGGAGACTGCCTTTAAACACTTTGAAAATGTGGAAACTCTTTGCCACTGTAGATATTCATATCTGGTATAAATTAGATATATGTATATRTATTTCGATACCCTGAAAAGGGTATATCAAGTTTTTAAATATAGATATTAATGGAGTCAGCATACATTGAATATTGCATGAAAATTTAACTGAAAAAAAAATATTCCTGTTGGATCTCACACAATGGTTATCTATTTKCTGGAAAAACCGCCGAAGATGGATCGCTCTTCACCATGACAATCTTACATATCGACTGAAACAAGTGCATTTTTCAGCACCTCAAACATCGAATGGACATCTTTTTATTCAAGTACGTAGCGTTTTCCACAGCATAGGAGCCGATAGATGTATTCAGAACGCACGGGGGACACTTCGTTCAATCAGTACTTTATACGAATCGCTYGTATTGAAATTAATTCTTCCACAGACATTCTCGCAAAGATAATTTCCATTTCTTTTATTCTCTATATATTCTATTGATCATTCAGTCCCACAAAGCTAAGTGTTCTCCACGCCGTCGCTTGTAATAGAATATTTTAGTAAAAACTCTTTAAATGACAAATGACTTGCGACAACCCGTGACTACTGGTCACATAGTCTGGGCGGCACACCCATGCGACACATTTGCTCGTTTACTTTGAAAAGAGGGCCACATGGACGAATAACTAATGGCAAATATGTGTTGGGAAGAAAAAAATTCAAACATTAATTTGATAAACRGTGTTGCACAGTAGCAAGCTGGGTGCGCCCTTTTACCAGGCTTACGTCTTTTTCAGTCGACTAATTGTCTATTAAAATGTGCCCTTCTTATCCAACCGTGTCAGGCTTTGCAGACATATTTGCCACGACTATGAAATGTACAAAGGTGAAATGTCCAGACAACTAGCAATACTTCGTGCGATTTCCAAGGAAAATAGTGTCGATTCCATGCTGGTACAGCTTGGATAGAGAGTGTAGCAAGTAAAAAATGCCTGCAAGTCATGAGTGGCTGAAGAGAGTACAGAATATTGTGTGGATTTGCAACATGACACCGCAATGTTTGCAAAGTTCAGCAGAAGCGCAGAGCAAAACGAGATGAAAATCATTTATGAAAGCAACTCTCTGCATTGAACTTATTACTTAAACAAAAAGTATGAATTTAATGAAGGAATAAACGAAATGCTTAAACTAAGTGAAACTGATCAGCACTCAAGCGATATCCCTGTAGGGAAAATCGTACTTTTATGCAAAAAGAAAAACCAGAAGAAATGTTAACTTCTATTGCACAGAAGCTATAACATCCTTCAGAATTACTAAAAGATCCTTCTAATAACTTGATTTTGATCGTTCAGTTTGTATGACAGCTAATGCTATCAAGATCCAATATCATGGAAAATTACATTATTGGCTTAGATAATCAAATGAAAAAGTTTTCATAGCATAAGTGTGTGGTAGGTATTCGAATCATATTGTTTAGTGTATGCCAGCTACATGCTATAGTGGTGCGATATTGGCAGTTCCGATAAAAGAGTTGCTTTTTGGGGAGAAATTTGAAATCGATATCTCAGAAGCTGAAGTACGCTTTCGCTTATATACAGACAGATGGACTTGGCTAAATGGACTCAGTTCGTCACGTTGATCATTTAGATTTAGTATATTTTTTATAGGATCATCGACGTTTCCTTGTGGGTGTTACAAACATCATGGCAAACTTAATATACTCTGTAAGAGGGTTTTCTCCGCTTCTATATTAATTATTATATTATGTTCAAAAAGTATCGCGAATTTTGAATTTTCGCGGGTTACATATATTCAAATTTCGAATTTTTTGTGGCGTTATGTTGGTACTCATGTCTCTCACTTATGCCGACAAGCTCGGCCATTTTGAATGTTTATTTAATTGTTGACAGTTGCTTTGCTTGCACGTGTTTTGGATCGTCTTCGATTTTTACCTAWWMAAAAAAATGGATCAAAGAACCTGTATCAAATTTTGTGTGAAAAACTAAATTAAGTGCGCGGATGCGCCTTGGACCAACAACGCAATGATTATCGGTGGTACAAAATGTTCTCAGAAGRCCGAGAAGATGTGACAAAAATTGGCTTTGCGAATAATTTTTGAAAAAACACAAAATTCGCGATACTTTTTGAAYCACCTCRTATAATGACTCATTTTCAGCTTAAAGCGATTCCATTCATCTGCTCACTTCGGTTTACAGATATAATATTTCTTTAAAGGGTTACTTCAGATTCATTTATTCAATGCTTGTTTCCTTCTGAATAGGAATAATTARTTGAAAAATGACCTGTGCGAGAGCCAATACGAAAAAATGTCAAAGTTCGCCGGAGAAACAAACTACTCGACGGCTGACGACTCATGAGTTTCTAGCTCATAGCAAGAATAATATATTTCTTACAGGGTACTTGATTAAATATGGTCTCGCATATACGTGATGACATTGTAATAATTATGGCACGTAAAGGTATTCTTAATTCACTCATTACCCTTTAAAATGAGAGTTGAAAGAGTTAATATGCGGATAGTTTTAGAAATATAAGCAACGCTATATAAGGGATCGAAACTATAATATTTATGTTACAAACATTCGTGGAGGGGTGAGTTCTTTCTCTATTAACACGAATTGCTCAAAGTAGTAGTGGATTTTCTAATCGCGAAGTGCTCTCTGTCAGAACTATAATATTATACATTAGCTGTATGTTTTAGGGCAGGGTTGTATCTCAAACTATGCTCGTTTGTTTGATCATCTGGTAGTTTGTTCGATTTGTTGGAGAGTAAAACTTGGTCAATCGAATAAAACTATTGCTTCACTCATATTATTGCTTAGGGCTGCATTGCGTCACTTCTGAAAAATCGCTTGTAGCTCCACGCCACTGACTTAATATAGTTTTGCATGTTATATTGTACTTAAGGATGCTTCTCCTTATACCCATATTGATTTGGTTTGCTGTACGGCTTTACAAAATCAACAAAAGTATTATTTTTCATGCTGAACTGCTGCAAGTCGACATGAGGTTGTACATACTATCCGTCTACCAAGTGCTTGCTTGCAACTTGCTTCAAGTAGGTACGTGCAATTTTACGCTTTGCGTGCTATTCTAGCACTTTTTGCTTTTGATTATTATTTTTTTGCTTTGTATGCTATTATTGCACTCGTTGTTATTGGTTGCATACAAAATATGTACCACGATCGACAACCGCATATGGTACTCAGAAGACGGCAGTGAGTTGTGCAATACGTGCAATTGAAGAACCAAATGGTCACATTTCAGTTCTGTCTTCTTATATACTCACACGGTCTAAGTGAAGATTGCAGCGATTGATGACTACGATCAGTTCTATAGGGTTTTCAACAGGTTTCTCTCAAAGTGGATCGTATACTGGCTTCGAACCGCAACGAACGCAATGAACGGTCGTCAAATACTCTGACAGGTTCCCGAAAAAGAAGGATATAGTGGCGAACTTTGTAGACCAGCATGACCAAACCAATAAAAACCAGAATATTCGATAAATKAGTTAGAAAATATTTGTAAATTTTCTCTTGAAAAAAATTGGTTTCAGGTCTTTCGACTTTTATTGAGTTTAAACTAATTTATAGAGCAGAATCCGCTGCTTGGTTCATGCTCCAACTGTATTAACTCGATTTCTAAACACARATGCTACTTATAAACCCAATTAAGAATTTTCTGTAAATCATAAGAGTTTGTAAACAGATCCAATCAATCCCAACAGAGAACCGGTCCTTAAGCTTACAACTTATTGCTCCCCTTTGGCTGTTGCAACAGCTACTGTGGCTCGTCTTCCTATTTATCATCTTCGTACCCCCACAGTAGTACGTCCACAGTTTAGCTGCCGTGCTGTGCATTGTCAATACGTGTTCCAGCTGTTTGTCGTCTTCTTGTTGCTTGAACCACAACGACTGCTGCCTCAGCTGCTATGGCTCGTGTTAAGATCGCGCGATATTGAATTAAGCGCATTTTATTCGTTTTCTCGACCTGCAACTGCTAATACTTGTTTTCATTGTTGTTGTTGTTATTGTCTTGGTTCTTATTAGTATTCTTCGTGGCATGCACTGCTGCCGAGTTTGTTGTTTCGTATTTGATTCTTTCTTGTATTTCTTTGCTTTACTTGTAGTGTTTTGTTGTTGGCTTTTTTTTTGTGTACCCCGACCATCATCGCTGCTTTGGCAAGATTTCTTTACGACCGCTGGACGTATATTTACTGTGAAGATTGTGGCACACATACACACATACATTTGTATATGTTAAGACGATCTACCTGCATCATGTTACCACCAACGGGCTGTCCAGCATCCAATAAATTGAACTACATAAGCTTCTTTTATTTTCCCCTTTATTTGTTTGTGGAATATATGGCCGGTATATAAATACATATCTACTCTTAAATACAGATTTATGCTTTTAAAGCACTTCTTTGTTTTTTATTCTCATTGCCTTTCGGCTTTCTAGCTTGTTTTCAATACCATGTTGCTGATACATTTGCCAATGTTTTTTTATCGGCATGTTGCTTGCTTACTGCAACGAAAGTCTATTTGCACTACATTAGTTAGAAAATGGGTAATAGGGTAGACTGTGGAACTGGGCGTATATTCCGAAATTTGTGTTTAGAGCTTTTATCATATATTATATTTTTATATGTTTTTTGAGTTGCGAAGAGGTTTTCTGAGAAAACTCCACGGATAAAGTTTTGAATATGTTTTTTACCGGCGATATGTACGAATTGATTTAAAATAAGGTTTGACTGTAGTCAGGGCTTGTTTTCAGGCTCTTATGTCCGTAGCATATAGTCTAGATTCTTAAGAGCTTTCTAGGGAAAATCGAATAAATATGAATAGTTTTTGAAAGATAATCCGATAAGTGATTCTCTTGAAGCTTTAAACTCGGATCAAACTAAAAAAGTTTACACTTGTGAAAGTGATAAGTCTGRAAAAGAAGCTTTCTAAGTGATTATTTTATAAATCGTCAATTTTTACTCCACCAGACTTCACAGCTGTTTTATAGTTGAAAATAGAACTCGCATCGTCTCATTTTCTTCCATAATTTGATTTTGCCCTTGACTTTGTGCAACAGCTATGACAATTTGTTGCAGCAATAAAAAAAGTTATTGCTTCCATTACAGGTTTACAGGCTACATGTTGCAGCATATATTTTTGTTTATTTTTGATTCCTCACTATTGTTGTTGTTTGCTGAAAACTTGTCAGCAACAGCGCAAACGTTCTTATTTTTTAAGCCGCTGTTGCAGCGTTGTTGCTGATGTTACTTGTGTAGCTGTAATGTTGCAGCATAGCTCAAGTTTTTTGCTGTTGTTGTTGTAACATTTATTCATGAAACTCAATTCACTTATGTATTTATATACATACATATGTGTGTATGTTTATAGACAGACTTGTTGCATGCGCAATGTTGCTGAGTCGTCGCGCTTGTGGTTGTATAAACATAATCATTGCTTGCTTTTCTTTGCAATTTTTGCCAAGCTGGTTCTTTGCGCTGCTGTTACTCTGCAATTGAGGTCTGTTTGCAGTTTGTGTTTTTCTTAGCAATGCGTATGTATTTATTGCTGGTCGCTTCGCTTGGTTTTGCTTTATTTGTGTCGCTCAATGGCTATGGCAGCCCGATTGATGCTGTGTGCCGGCTCATGTTTCAATCGTCGCAACACTTTGGGCCCTTAGGATGAATTGTCGTTTCAGTTTTTCACTCCTCTCGCTGTCTTTTTCAATTCTGCTGCGTGCAATTTTTTGTTGCTGCTGTTGCTGCCTTCTTATTTCGTATATGCTGATTATGGGTTGTCATGTTGTGGTTCGTGGCAAGCTTTAATAAAACGCCAGATATACATACATAAGTGTATATGATTTTTTCATCCTTTTAGAAACCTTGAGTGAGGTCTTCAATGATCCTTTCAACTACCCATATTTCTTGCCATTCCTTTTTGTGCTCCTATAGGCTTAGGGTGTGGCTTTTTTAATGCACTGCACTTTATGCGCATACATATATTTCCATCGTTGTACTTTCTGCGTAATGGAGATGTGCCACACGGTGTAAATGAATATAATCGAATAATCATACATTTATATGCATATACATAAATATAGCTATTTTTCTGTTTTCAAGGGAACACCCACTTGCAGTCGCAGCTGCAGCACCAACGTCAACCTTTGCAGTGTTTGTATGTTAGATAAAATGTAAAAAAATCAAAAAATAAAATATTAATAAACCTAACAAAGTGGGTGTCTTTGTTAATTGTCATCCAGTTACATAAATTAACTTACATACACATACAAATAAGCCCACATAGCATACTATTTGGTTTCCATACATTTTACTCTAATCACTTCAAAGCAATTCACGCTTTAAATTATCTCTAATGATTTGCCTATCACTTTAGTTGACCTCAAGGCACATACAAATATATGAATTAATGAATTGTTCTAGTTAATCGCCTTAAATGCTGTTATGTGGGTGGTTTGACACCATATACTGTATACCCACACACTACACTTCTTAAAAGCATACTTACATYTGAAYAAACATATACATGTGTACATACATATGTATATACAGAGCTAAACTTATATGTATATAGGGAAATAAGTTTGTTACATTACCTTTAAGCATAGAATAATGTCCGCCCTCGCTCTATATACCTGCATATAAATTTCTAAAAAAAAAATTAACTTCAGCTCTAATTACATATTAATATGGATTTTAAAAGCCGAAAGTGACTGTGAAGATATAAACATGCTAAGCCGGTAGCATATAGAAGATTTTCTGTTTTCRTTTGTTGTTAATAAGTTGTAGGTAGTTAAATAAATTTCTCAAACCCCATTCACCGAAACTTCATTCCCCATTAAATGTTTATTATCATTGGAAAGAACATTCTTTGAAATTTATGTTTTCAAGCTCTTTCCAATGTTGGCCACGGTCTTATGTGGTCCATCCGTTGAGTTCAATTTTCGATGACTCGTTCGAGTGTTTCGACTGGTAACTGGYGAAAGACATACGTGATGTTTTACTCCAAGACCTGAATCGAAATGGGGTTGTCCGCAWAGACTTTAGACTTACATCTCCCCACAGGAAAATGTCTAACGATATGATATCGCACGATCTTGGTGGCCGAAGTGTTCTCTCAATAAATCCGTTGA
Source organism: Bactrocera latifrons (assembly GCF_001853355.1). NCBI lineage: Eukaryota > Metazoa > Arthropoda > Insecta > Diptera > Tephritidae > Bactrocera > Bactrocera latifrons. The sequence goes on along the minus strand of NW_017536230.1, from coordinate 232,051 downwards.
TTGATGCGATGTGYGGGAAGTGACGCCGTATTGTGGGCACCAATCATGCTTCTACCGGCTCATAAACCTCATCAAACAGTTGTTTTTCTGCATGAAATGGCAGCTCTGAATCTCTTTAGGTTGCTTTTCGTCTCAAATRCTGTAATTTTGCTTGTTTACATACCCATGGATTCAGAAATGGGTCCAACAAAATTTGGCTCGAAATCTTTGGATTTTCTTGGAACTATTCTAAAGCTCATAGAATGAAGCGATGTCGCTTTCGCGAAGTCGAGTTTTTGCGTAGGGCRCCGAATCGACTCCCTACGGTCTTCGTGTTCTGCCCTGCGTGCTTTGGTTGGTATGAAAACAACTTTTCCAAGATGGCCTCTACTGCCGATAGTTTTTCAAGAACTCGAGGGCGCTTTTATTYTTAGTAAAAGCCACAAAACGGTATATAGTACAAAAGAAAAGTARTTTCCACAATAATTGTCATTCATTTACAACTGTTATTCCAATGTGGGTCAAGAAAATAGATCAAATAGTTAGCTAAAAATAGATGGATAAACTATATATTTACTTACTTCGAGGTCTTCAATTACTTAAAATAGTTTTAAAAATTAAATCGACAGTGTAGAAGATTAACGGTTCAATTAAAGTTCGCTATTTAGCATATTATCACCTTTGAATCTAAAATGAGCATGCACAAAAAGTATAGAAACTAAATTAATGTAAGCAAAGTATTAAATTTTATTATTATGATGATAGCAGAAAGATAGAGAGAAATATGAGATGGGTGAGAATATGTGACTTTGTCGTGGCTTGAGAACCCCTAGGCAAATGTGACTTAGAGTTGTAGATATTAAAGTATATTCAACTACACATGTATGTACATACATACTTTTATACTATTGTAGAATGAACTATGTGGAGTGATTTGTTGGACAAGYAATTCTTAAAAAAATTATTGAAATTAATGAATTTTATTTTATGTCAAAGGGGAATATAAGGGGAATATATTACATCTTTAGTATGCTACCGATTAGATAAATACAACATTTTGGGGTAATAAAAAATATTCTTTAGAACCTTTTTTTTGTTGACTTTTAAGAACTTCCCAGGTGTTAAGCATAGCATGTGAGATCCCACGAGAAAGCGTCGCCCAAAAATTATTACTTTGTATAGTATATACATACATACTTACCACAATGAATATAATACATTTTTGATAAGGGCACAAGCCCACAATTGTCTATTGACAAACAAGTAATAAAGTAAGAATAATTTAAAAGAAAAATAGAAARGTGACTCCACGCCAAACTAGTTTGAAGAAAGGCTGCTCGCTAGCAGCTGGGCTGGGCGAGCCTCGTTATTGGCAGCAGCATTTAAAGGCAGCGAATTAATTATATTGCTGCCCACGTTCGATTCCTGCATGCACAATGCAGCAAAGTAAATAAATAGAAAAAGAACAAATAAAGAGCATCAAGATCCAACGGGGTTCAACAGTTCACTCCATGCTGCAACAGATAAACGCTTGATACACTCGTGTGTTTGTATATACTTATGTATGTATGTACTCTCGTTATTGCTTTTTCAACGATCACCCTCTTTGATGTCGTGTTAGAAAAACGTTAGAAAAATACTCGTCATATGCGTGGGGCTCGGCTGCATTGCGTTGCTGGAGACACACAGCCTACCGAAAAAACATCAAACGTATTGTGAAAAAATTAAAAGCAAAACAAAACGCCACAAAACAATATCAAGAGCCAAAACAAACCACTAGAAAACCCCACAATTTGAAGCATTTAGCGTTGTTGTTTTGATCAAAGTTTATTTCATATTTTATTTTGATTTCATGTTCTCGCTTTAGTGTCTACGAACGACCTCAGCGCCGTTTCGCCTAACAAACTCAACGCACTCAAATGCCTCCACACTTTAATTAAACTTCATTTACTTAGTGAGTACGAGTAGTACACCTACATACATATGTGGTTGCACTACCACAAGCTTAATGCCTTACATACCTACACACATACATATGTATGTATGTATATTCAAACAGCTTTTATGAGTTTGGCAGAACCACTTCGCAGTTAGAAAGACAGTGGACTGTAAAATAAAAACAAAAATGTGCGCACAGTGTTAGTGGGGGTGGGAGTTGTTTGTCCACCCGTGAGCGAAGACCCCTGGTGAGTGATCCCACAAAGCTTATAATGCGCTGAGAGAGGGAATATGAGAGTATATCACATATGTGTGTGTACAATTTTGCAAACTTTTTACACCAAATAAGACTCCAAAGTACGACAACAACCGGTTCATTTGTTTACATACTCCAAAGCAACACATTTACAATTTTTGTTTTGAACTCCAATCAGCGGCTGCTGTTAACTCATTGTTCTCTCATTGTATGAGAGAAGATTTTGTGTTTAAGATTTCTTGATTAGGGACGTTGTGCATTTGTAACATAAAAGAATATACAAAAAATTAACGTAACGCGACTTAAATTTTTAAAATAGTTATTTTTTTAATGAGTGAGGGTTCAAAAGAAAAGTTTTCAAATGTTTAAGAATGCCAAATCGAGCTAGTAGCAGTCACAAAGGTGGATACATCTTAACACACATCTTTTGAAAGCAAAAGAAAGTAAAATTTATACTTTTGGCCGACGATTTCACAAAACATGCAAATTTTGGTGAAAATTTCTCGATGTTTTTTGTTGTTTTAATGTTTGTAATTTAAAAACAACCACTTTTAAAATTTGTAATTTATATCTCGAATACCTGTGTATAATTTCACTTAGAAAACATTATTATCAGAAAAACGGATTTAATTAAAGTGTTAAGTTAGCTGACGTGGAGCTCGCAACTTTTCGATGCTGTATATAGAGAACTATTATTCAGTTGATTCAAATAATAGTTTTCAATAGTATATACAGCCTTGAAGAAATAGTAACCCAATTTTCTACTGATTCGTGAGCCACTCTGATTTATAATCAATTTTTCTCTGACTAACTCAAAAAGGGTATCATAAACAACATCTTGTTTTTAGCGAACTTTCAATGATTTTAATAATTTTTTAACTTTCMATAGAAAACACATTTTTTTTTATTCAACCTTTAATAATTTTTTTAACAATCTTATTAAACTCAAAATCATATATTTTTATTTAAACTCTTTAAAAAAAATTTCTTATATTTAAAATTAATTTTATTAAATACTTCAGATTAATTACATTTATAACATCCTTTTTTCTTTGTTCTTTATTTTTCAATTTACTAGCATCCCTATTGCAAACTCATTTCATCTCAACAGATCACAGCTAAGGCGCTCGCAGCTCCACACTGGCTCCACATGCCAACAACACACTCCAACGACTGGCAATGATCACGACACCAGTGTTAGTTGTAAAGTTTTKCGAAGCGCTGAATTCAGTCTCGTTTTGACTCTTTCGTTTGTGTGACGTAGTCTCGTTGGCGATCGGTTGAAGCGCGTGCTTGSTTGTCGGTGTACAAATATTTTTGTTTACATATTACGAGCCTTTACTAACATACGAAGTTAAAATGGTGCGCGAAGAAAAATAAATTTAAATAACAAATTATATGCGAACAAACTAAAACTATTAATATTTAAAAATTGTGTGCGAAATGTGTAAAACTCTTAAAAACTAATAATAATAAACATATCGTGACTGCTATTTTCTACTGTCAAACGGTTATGTCAATTTGTTTGTGTGAAGTTTGTTGTAACACAAAGAATCGTAGTGGAAACGACAACTCATAAAACGAGCGGAGTAAATAAATTGTAAACTAAAATTATATTATTTTCTTTTGCTCTGTGCTATGTGTGGTAATTTTTCATATATTCGAAATATTTGAAAAGCATAAAGGAAACCGGTCAATCGTCGCGCGGAACATTTGTTAAGTTCATTAGCGTTTCTACACTTTATTAACTACTTCTACTTATGAACTTCTAACCGAATACGAATTCGCGTTTTGGGCATGCGGACAATTATTTCATTTATTATTTGTTGTTGGCGCTGCGAAAGAGTGGTCATCGCGTGTTTTTCTTGATTCCGGATCTTATAGAATAAAGCGGGTCGTGTATATGAAAAAGTGATACCAAAAATGTTAGAAGATGTAATTAAAATCGCATAAATAATTACTAATAATTAATAAAAAAAAACTTTTTCGCAACGAATAAAAAAATTATGGTTTGAAAAATTAAAATCTTGCAATTTTTCTGCTGAGTTCATCCTGTGTATTAAAAGTGCTGAACTAAAAAAAACTACTAAAACTAAAATTAAACTAAACGAATAAATCAGTGGAAAATAAAACTATTTGTTAAAACGAAAATATTTTTATATATGTTATATGTGAGATAATAAAATTGTGTKCATATAAAATGTTTACGAAGTGCTGCAATTATTATTAACCATTAAAATATTAATCACCGAGGAATAGTGGCTTCATAAAGGATTTTTAAAAGGTAAGTGTGGAAGAAATTTTGAATATTTCGCAATTTTTAGATATGAATAAACATATTTTTAATTTTTAACACAAATATTTTAAAATTTATTTTTTTAATTTTTTATAAAAATTGTTCCAAAACTTTTATAATTGAKACTATAATATGTATAAAGTAAACTAACTTAGAGACTTAATTCCTGATATGACTCAGTAAATAATTCAGATTTCATTTGATTCTAAACTGAATTAATTCGGTTAATAATTTTAGTTCATTCCAGTAGTCAATCTGCACTATACTTCGTAGAGGTTTTGACAGTCTGAAGACTTCCATTATGAGGTTATATGATCCGTTTATTTGCACAGCATTTAAGGATAGAATATATGTTCTTGTTGATATTAGTATCTGGCATCGATTTTTATTTCGGACCAAAAAAAAAAAAAATAACGGCATTGTTTTGTGATAGCAATGTGGTTTGTACTTTTTCACAGATCTTGAGACTCCTTTATAAGGTTATGTGTTTCGTTTAGTTGCATAGCATTGCAGGAAAAAATTGTAAGCTGTCGAATGAAACCATGATTCGGGCTCCATTTTAAATGCTGTGATTATAGTTTTTCAATATATTTTCAATATTTGAAGAACTTTGAGACCATTTATAATTTTGTCTGTGTTTTGTAGCGTACAGAGAGAGAACAGAGTTGTTAATGTCACGTTAYGGAAGTGGTATTTTTATATCATTTAAAATATTTGCAGAAAAAAAAACATGTTTAAATAAAAAAAAAGAATATTTAAATGAAATTTTTGGAATTTTTTTCAAAGAAAACAGACGTTTAGGATCTTTGATAAATGTTAATGATGCTAGTATTTTGTGCTGCTCCTTTACGATCGTCAGCATAATTTGGTCACAGTTTTGCTTTTATAAAATCTATTCCAGAGGTTTGGAATATTTCTATATAAGGCCTSCTACTCACTTCCGTACATTGGCCGCCGTCGTTGAGCTTAAAAATGTTGTCGGTCAATGCTCTAGGAATATATGTATATATGAAGGTCACTGATCGAAATGTACAAACATAGTCACATTACCTATACTTAAACACCTATACTTAGCCTTCGTTCTTCCATTAAGCTATGTTTCAAGGTTGGGAAGACAAGACGTGTTTATTTTAAAAGATTCTCAGCACCATTTAAACATTACAAACAAGCTAAACATGTTGCAGTTCAATAATTTTAACCAGTTTATGATACGAACGCAAAATACAAAAAGATGTTAATAACAATGTGAATATGACATTTTCATGGGCGGCAAGACAACGTTAAAGACAGGAGCCCAMTATGAAAAGGAGAGTAAATCTGACAAAACGACAAAGTAAAACGAAGCAGATGACAAACMATTTACCACAATATTAAGGGGAACGAACAAACATATTTACACGATACGCATCGAAATCAGGCAACCAGGCTGAAAAAAGCGAAGAGCAAAAATTAAATGGAGAATCAGTGCAACAAATAAAGAAGTGAGGAGCAAGCAAAAATATACGAACCACAGTACACGTAACAACAAAAATACGAACATATGYACAAATTCACAAATGCTATTCGCATGTAGGCTGAATTTACAACAGCAACCGCAGTCAGATCGAGAAGATATGCAACCAATCAGCCAACCGTCGAAGAATGGATGGATAGATGGAAGGACGGATGGAGAAACTGATGATTGGACGATTGTATGGCTGTAGAAGCATATGTGCATATGTATATTTGCGACTTATGTATGCATGCTGCTTGTGTTGCTCCATAATATTGCCCACTACGCCTATTTGCAATAGCAACTGCAGCCACTCCAAGAGCCGCAGCAGCAGTTGACAAGATAGTCGGAGAAAGACAGACATCTATCTACCATATGTATGTATGTATGTAGGGGTGCAGGCTGCCAACTTGGCTGCCGCGTAGGCAGTTGGCTGCGAAACCACCTATAAACAATAGTGGCAATAAGACAATACGGCGCATGTGCATGGCTTTGTACTATGATCATACCCGTAATAATATTGTGCACACGAGCATGCGCAGTTGGGGTAGGACGACAGTCTGACTGTTTGACGAGACGGCTAAATGACGGAATCGAAAAAGAAGTTTACGAGCAAAGGAACTTAAACTAGTGTTAATAGCAGTCAATTCAAGCGTTAGATCGTCAACTAGTCAATGTTGCAGGAAGAGCGTGCAGCGCGGCGCATTTTAGATTGTTAGTCAGCTGTGCGATTTGCCAGTCACTTAGTCAATTAGTCAGCCAACCGTTGCGGTGTATACATGCATAGATACAGTCGGTTGGCAGCGGTTGTCGGCGGTTTTATGTAATACCAAACAATTTGCCACAAATTGGCTGAAGACGAAAAAGTGTCGGTGGTAAATGTTAATGCTAATGGCGGCAAACGACACACCTTTCTTCGGGCGAAAAAGTCGTCTGCGAAGGCTTGAAGATGTCTGTGCATATATGTGTATGCAATTATTTACGATTTATAGTAACTTTGTGTAGGAAGTTATTGATTTATAGAGGAAAATTTAAATATAAGGCTTGTGATGCATTTTATAGCGACCAAAGYCCGAGATTAGTGCTTACGAAAAGTTAAAATAACTGCAAATTAGATTTGATATTTTTTTCTGTATATTAACCWGTGGCTGGTATTAAATTGTTATTTGCTTGTATGAGCTCTATAGAAAGGTTTCTTGATAATATTTGGCATTCTCCTTTTTTGGAGGTTCACGTTTTCGACTTGTTGATAAGGTGAAATATCTATGTATTTCTTGATGAAAAGCAATGCTTTCATAGAGACCGTATATTGGGGAGAGAGTAAAGAAGYATCGGTTGTCTTAGGAAAAGGTGGATACTCTCATAAAAGGTGGAGTTTTGACTCTACGAAACCGTGRTCAAGCCAATAATCTTCTAAGGTGTATTCGTCTGATGGATAGCGTTCAAAATTTGATACATAGCACATTGCCAGCAGGTGTATTGCTGCGAAGTGTGTTTTAAGGTTCAGGGAAGCTGGGTATATGAAGGGGTTGGGGGGCTTGACAACTCGGATTAGTGCGTCGCARGGGCCACTTGTTGCGGCTTTTTCCTTGCTCAAATACCAACGAGAGATATGTGGATCTGCGGATATGTCAATGTTGCATGTAGGTGGGTGAGGTAGAGCAGCCAAGCATTTTTTTCTATTTTGTCTAAACTTTGTAAGCCAGAGGCTGTATAACAGCTGTCTTATCTTCTGCGAACCAGAAGATCTCATCTCAATAAATTTCTGATAGGCTCAAGGCGATTTATAAATTTTTAATCGTTTTGTAATCTATTTTTGTATTTTAGATACCTCAACGAACCGAAATTCTAAGCTCTCCAAATGAGATCAGTATAAGGTTCGGCCTCTTAACTTAAATTAACGTAGTATTTATCATTAATACATAATGATTTAAGAGACTTTTTAACGCAAGATTGCCTCTTAAGTACTGTTAATTTGTTTCAGTAGCTAGTAAGGATTGTTCGATCCGTTACTCTCTAATATTTGGCAAATTGGACAATCGATCGATCCTTTTGGGATATGCTCCAACTTCTTTTAGCTCATTTACGAATATCTCTTATTGGTAGTTACGGCATTGCATCACATTATTTCGGTGACGTTTATAATAATTTATCTTATAATTATAAATATAWTAAAATGAAAAATCACTGCTTTTTGCTGACGCGTCTTCGTCACTCAACCTGAAACAGCGTACAATCATCGCATTACTTTTTTTGTCACTAACGTTATCTCTTTAATGCTTTCACTAATTGAGARTTTACTAAAAATGATTCACTAAAAACTACAAATCGCACAAATTTAGTCATGCTTTCTAAYGGTAAAATAAGCTAATATTGACTATTTAAACATTTTATCATGCTGATGTTGTAAATATGATAAGAGTCTTACATAAGGGTATTCACATATGCTAAATTGACTAATGGATACACACACTACAAGTGCCCACTTATCTGCATGTTTGTTTGTAAATGTGTTCCTATAAAGATAACGATAAATTGCTGTGTATGACTGTGCAGCAAACTAATTGGAAATGTGAAGAAAATAACCGTAAATTGGCGAAGCAATTTTTGGCCATTGAACCGATTGAGATAACAAGAAAAAACGTGAACTTCGGCTGCACCGAAGCTAATATACCCTTCACAGGAGTATTTCTTTTAGTAACTATGTGTCCAGTTTGTATGGAAGATGTATGTYATAGCAATCCGATCTGAAMAATTTTTTCGGAGATTATRTTATTACCTTAAGCAGTAATCCATGTAAAATTTTGTGAAGAAACCACGTCAAATGCGAAAGTTTCTCATGCCAGCATTTGATTCCGATCGTTCATTTTGTATGGCAGCTATAGTTATAGTGGTCCGATATCGGCTGTTCCGACAAATGAGCAGCTTCTTGAAGAGAAAATGACGTTAGCGAAATTTCAAAATGATATCTTAAAAACTGAGGGACTAGTTCGTATATATACAGACAGACTTAGCTCAACATACTGATCATTTATATACATACATGTATGTAGTTTATAGGGTCTCCGACGTTTCCTTATGGGTGTTGCAAACTTCGTGATAAACTTAATATACCCTGTTCAGGGTATAAAAAGCTGCGCGTATTTAGGCACGCTTCGGTGTGTGTATGTACAATATTCATATGTACATATGTGTGTGTATGTGCATATAAAAATTACGAGTTTTCTACAAAATTATATACGAATACGTGTACATTCGCAGGTAGATTTGCATTTAAGTTTCCGCAGCGATTTTCGTAATTTTCGGATTTTAAAAAATTGCCAAAATTTACATAGATAGCTTACATATGTATGTGTTCTATGTATTAAGCTTTTAATACAGACATGTACAAGTACTTAAGAATGCAAATAGCATGCGGAATTTTAAGAAGTTTCGTTTTTTTAGCGCACAGCGTGAAATTAATGAAAAAGCAATAATAAATAAATACAAAAATAGGTGTGACCSAGTAGAAAAAAGAAATCGCAAACTAGCAAACCGTTATGTGCCTTATGAGGTTGTAGTTTCGAATTRCAAAGTTATTTTTAGAAATTTATAGACACCTTGCAAACACTTCTGCAATAAAAGGTGTTAATGGCGCGCTTGAATGTCAATGTATGCAAATGAGGTACATATGTATTTATGTGTAGGGAATATGTAAATTGAATACATATATAGTATATCTATACTCAGGCACGCATTCGTTTTACTCATGTCCGCAGCGGTTCTATTTCCACTTCCACAAGAACGCAGGTTTTTAGATAATTGGTAAGGGACTTTATAGCTTCGTCTTTGCTGAAAACTTGAAAATTCTGGTATTTATTCTATTAAAAAAAAATTATAATAATAATAAAAAACACGTTAACTTCAATTGTAACGAGTCTATAATATCCATTACAAATACAAAAGATTCCTTAAAAGAATTTGATATCGATGGGTTAAATTGTAAAATCGTACAACCACCTCCTCCTCGATCCCCTTTTGACAGGTCTTTTCCAAGATTTGATTCATAGTGAATATCTGGTCGATTGTAAATTTTCCAGGTATAAAGCCACATTGATAAGGTGCAATCAGTTTGTTGACGGGGGGTTAGTCTTTCACACAATACGATCGATATAATCTTATGTTTAGGAGGCTTATCCCATGGTAGTTGGTGCTGACTGTGGGGTCCTCCTTTTTGTGGATTGGGTAGAGCACACTTAAATTTCAATCGTCGGGCATACTTTCGTCCGACCATATTCTACAAAGAAGTTGATGCATGATCCTTATCAGTTCCTCGTCGCCGTGTTTGAATGGCTCTGCCGGAAATTCATCGGCTCCCGCCGCTTTGTTATTCTTCAGACGGGTTCTTCTGGTGTTGAGCTTTCTCTGCTATTCAGCAGGCTAGAGAAGCGTTCCCTCCATGAATTTAGCATGCTCTGGGCATCAGTCACTAGATCACCTCTGGGGTTCCACAACAGTATCTCCGTTTTGAAACTTTCTGTTAGTCGCCTCATATTTTCGTAGAATTTTCGARTATTACACCTCTCGGCCAGCATGTAAGCTCTTCGTATTTACGCAATTCGGCCTCTCTCTGTTTTTGTCTGCGGGTGCGTCCCGCTTCCCTCTTCAAATCTCTCTACGACACGCCACTCCCCAGCGTGAAAGCTGTTCTTCAGATTTTTTCGAAAACTAATGATTTCGTTTGCAGCTGTAAGTAGGGATATTGAACACCGGAACGATGCTTTGGGCAATAAGCCATGCAAAATTTCGAGAAGAAGAAGAGGCTCTTGTGTTGTTTTCACCAGGTTTTGATCTAAGCTAAGATCTCCTGCTGAAGTTTGTCACTATTTAATCTAATAGTGTTTTATTCGGGTTTGAACAGCAAAGTCTGATTTTTTTCTATCCGTCAAGTTCTGACGTTTTATGAAATTATTTTTGTTATTACAGTTTTAGATTTATCACAAACTCTCTATTCATAGCATCTTCTAATTTTAGTCATAAAATTTACGCTTATAAGGTATCTTTGTATTTGCAATRCATGTGTGTATGAATGTGCGTACTAGTGCATCTCACGTGACCATTTAAGTCTAACCGCATTGCTGCTAATCTCGTTGCCACTTAAGATAAAACCAGACTTCAGCTGTGACATTTACCACGCGCTATGCTGGCAGTTGGCTTAAACGTATGCGGCTACATAAACACATACTTCAATTTGATAAATGTATATATTTATTGTTGTTGTATGATCATCTTCTTTATATGCGCATAGATTGCTTGCGTCACACCAAAGCACAGTGCTACGSTAATTTTCACAAATAAAGCAAATACAAACGAGGCTAGCGTCCTCAGCTAAGCAGCAACTGGCGGTAGCCAGTGCCATACGAGTACAAATGATCTGTGCGCAAGCGTACGAAAGTGGCAGCAGAGAATTCTGTATTTCGTGCGCATTTTGTTGACATTATTGCAGATAAGAATGAGAAAGCTAGCGAAGAAATGAAGTAAGAAGATTTACTGGTTAAAAAATCCAAAGCGAGAAGCAGCGTAGGCAGCTTGAGATATGGTACGCACATGTACATATAGAGAGCTGGAACAAATGGTAGACACACACGCGCGTACTATATGTGCTAAATTATGTACATGCCATTAGTACAGACACTACTTGTACATATGTACTATGCATGTATTTAGTACACACATGCAGCAGCGTATATTTGCCCCCTCTTTGGTCGACTTTTCGGTTTGGAATTGCATGAAAATGTCCGCAAAATAGGTCAATTTCAGGCAGCAGTATTAACTGGAAACAGCAAATAAATACAACACGGAAGAGTGTGCTCTTTTTGCTGCTGTATCTGAACTTTGGGCGTGCTTTTAGGCCTYTGCACGGGTGCTCAGGCGCTGTTGTCGACTGTTACGCATGCGTGTGCATAATCGCTCAGTGTGATTTTTTTCCCCATTTATTTATTTATTCATTGGTCCGTTTACTGTATGCCTTGTTAGCTATTGTCTTCAGCATTTCTTTTCTTTATTTTATTTTTAACACGGTGTTTACGTGTATTTATTTGTGTTGTTCGATTTGGCACTTTTTTCACGCTCATAAATTAAATGGTGCAAACGTGCTGAATGGTCCAAGAGCACTCGACATTTAGATATGGTTTTGTTTTGGGTAGCGGTCAATGGTACATTATTCGTTTTAGAGTTGCCAATTTGTAGAAAAGAAATTGAAGTAATGGAAAAGAAAGTTCCTGTTTTGAAATATTTTTTATGGTTGTCCGTGAATGCTGCAGTAAACGTATTTGTAAAGGGATTAAGAAAAAATATTAACCAAAATGTACTGGCTCATCTGACAATCCGCAATGATCTGAAATAAAATATTCTCAAACCCAAACTTTTACAAAAGATTAGTTAACTCGCTGTCTATTTCTCTCCTTCAATCTGTAAACTATAGAAATATAAGATATATGGAATAAAATCGGCGAAAACTTCTGTAAACTCAGGCTCATGGGGCTCTTTTAGGAATGATAGTAAATTTCTTATGACTATGTGGAAGCATATCGTTGACTCATAGAATTTTTGAAAGTCCAAGATCAAAGAAAACCACTCAGAAAACTGCAAAGAAGTCGATTAAAGGCCAGTATATCTTATTATATTGATTTAAGGCTTCTAAACTTTTAATTCAATATCGATAGACAATTGATGTAAATCACTGTGGTATTATTCAAACTTTAGATTGTGAAAGTATTTATAGTAATAATAATTCTGTCCGCTCGTTTGTAGCTACGGGAATTAGTCCCTCTGTTTTTGAGATAGCGATATGAAAATTTTCTCATGTCCTTCTCTCCCAAAGAGGCTGCACATTTGTTGGAACCGCCCATATCGGACCACTATAACATCTAGCTGTCATAAAAACTGAACGAACTGTAAAGTTTTTTCTTTGACGAGATCGATCGATATAATTTCCGAAGAAATTGTTCCGATCAGATAACTATAACATATAGCTGGCATGCAATCTGAACAATCTGAATAAAATCGGTGTATAGAAAGCTCTATCCTTTTACAAGATATCTTCTTAAGATTCGGCAGAGGTTATTGTCTAAGGCAAGGATGGAATGTCCGCAGAAATTATTCACTATTTCTTAGAATACCGATATTAGTAGTTGGCAACTTGTGTTTGACTTTTCGACTATCCCTTATGTATGTATGTAYGTTCATGGACACCGGTCAAGCAGTAGGCAAATATACGAGGTGTGTTCAAAAAGTCTCGCGAATTTTGAATTTTCGCGGGTTACGTATATTCGAATTTCGAATTTTTTGTRGCGTTATGTTGGTACWMATGTCTCTYGCTTAWGCCGACAAGCTMGRCCATTTTGAATGTTCATTTAATTGTTGACAGCTGCTTTGTTTGCACGTGTTTGGRATCGTCTTCRATTTTTACCTATTMAAAAAAATGGRTCAAAGAACCTGTATCAAATTTTGTRTGAAAAACKAAATTAAGTGCGCGGATGCATTCCGAATGKTGACTGTGGCATACAGAGAAGCTACCTTGGACCAAGAACGCAACGTAAACTGAAGAGGCCCRTGAAAGGACGACATTACGCTTCTCTTGACGAGATAAAGACGGCATCGAAGGAGGAGCTGAAGAAGATAAAGAAAAAATGAATTTTTTAAGAGCTTCGAAGATTGGAAAAAATAAATAATTTTTGCAAAAACACAAAATTCGCGATACTTTTTGAACACACCTCGTAATTACCTAAACATCTGTGGCAACATTACGATACGATTTTACTGTATTTATAATGTACAATGTGCGTCTATTAGAAAACATCTGTGCATTAGCGTACGAGTCCAGCGATAGTCTTATCAATAATTTTGGTAATATTTATTACTTTATTGCTGCGCACTGTACTTATGAAGGGCAAGAAAAACGTTACAACATACACATTGTCAAATAATATTTTTGGTAATTTTGTAATGTATGTATGCTTATATTTTCCGGGGTCTGTAAATTATAGTAATAGATAACAAAGATCTATTTAAATATTTCCATTACTCGAAATTAATTTTAATTGATTGGAATTTTACTGATCATACAATGAGTTTAAACACTCTCCTATGGACTCATTAGGCAGCTATTCTTGGAAGTAACTCGAACTTTTTAAATTAAAAAAGAGTATTTTTCTCTACAAACATGTACTACATATATGTATGTGTATATATTTAATAAAACTACTTGTATAACAAATTTGTTAGAGTGTTTTTAACCAATTCTTCATTTAAATATTTCTATAACTCTTTTTAACTATCCATGCGCTAAATTATCGAAGAATAGTTATAAACTGCATTTCAGCAMATATTTTTATTATTCACAATTTGACTTTGTAAGTCTTAATCATTGGCACACAATCATCTATAGTCCGCAGTACTCGCATACCTACATATATACTCTCTCATACATTACATTAGTTTATGATTACAACGATGTGTTTTCAAGTTTCTACAGTTCGTGACATCATCTAAGCACAAAGAAAACCAGAAAATGCATTTCCCAGCAAAAAACAATAATAATAAATATATTCACATTTCCATAGTTCCACACGACCTCAATGATAAGCGCAMACTTATTGCGATTTTGCTATACCTAATGACTTAATATCCGTAGGAATGTTTTCAAAGTCACCGCTTCATTGTCGACTTAATAATGTTTGTATAACCGCCCAACCGATTTTCAAATAAATTTATGTGGCTTTCCTTTCAAACTATTTATCAATAGTCGTTGTCACAATTGTTGTGGTAGAACATGATAATTTCTTCCATACATAGTCTGCGGCGGATTACTTTATAGTTTTTAGATAAAAAATATCACTTATATCTGTCTAGTATTATCTTTTTAAAGCTTATGTTGAAATGTTGTGGTATTTAAGTGTTGTCGGTATAGGATTTAGTTAGTGTAAGTGTATTTGCTATCAAATCGAAAGTCCTCACAAAAAACAAAAAAAAGAAAAAAAAAAAACATATCATGCGCTATTTTCTGTAGGCAGTGAGCTCTCAATTATCTAGTTCTTTTTTGTAGCTTTAAGTCGCTGAGAAAGTGTCTTGAAAAGTTGCAAAGTTTTTATAATTGACATGCTTACTGGTATTTACATTTAGAGCTGCTTTAYGCCTAATTCTTATATATGATATATAATATGATACTCGTATAGTCTCGAACTTGTTACTATCTTAAATTCACAAATTTTGTTTTCTCCAACAACCAAAATATCAATTGTTATCCTTTTCTGTTCTATTCTATTTGATTAAGCTGGCATATTTGGTGTATACCAGTTTCTTTTTCGATACGCTACTCTTTATGATGTGACAAACCAGAATATGGAGACTCCAGCTTAAATCAATTCTTCTATTGTATTGTAGTTAGTGTTATAAAACACGTTTTCTGAGATATTTGGTTTTTCATTATTTATACCAGTTGCTTGTTCGAAACGCTACTCTTCATGATGTGACAAACAAGAATATTGAAACTCCAGCTTATTTCCGTTCTTCTATGTATTGTTTAATGGGTATTGTTATAAAAAAAGGTTTTCTGAGATATTTTGTATTTCATTAGGCTTAAAATGATCCAGTCATAGATCTATTTGTTTAGTATTTTTGAAAGCCTGTTCCAAAAAAAAAAAACTGTTTTGTGAGACATTTGGTTTTTCATCAAGCTTCAATTTTCAGTCCGGCATTTTGAATATCCTTTTGGTTGAACAAGCTTCTGGATTAATTAAATTCTATCTAAATTAAAATTCTAAAAAATTTTAATTATATACTATATAACATAAATTAATTTTTTTTATTTATATTCGCTTGAAACAAGTTTTGATACTTTAGTTATCCCTTATAGTTTCCACCTCGATACTTTAGTACCAAAATTTATCAATTAAACTAAGTAGTCCCTTAATTTCTCCACCTTGGTTTTCTCCACACCAACCGCTTAATGATTAATAACCACAACCACCTGTCAAGGCTTAGTTGGCAGCAAATTAATGTTTTATTTAACAAGAGAGAGAGAAAGCTATATGCAGCTTCCATCAATTACCCCACAGGCGGCTTTGACCAACGGTGCCTCGTGAAAAATGTGTCCTAAATAAAGTAAATATAGTAATTTTGCAAAGATCTGCATAATATTTGCTTAGAGCTTTTGTATACCCACTATATCAGTTGTGAACCTAGTGCTCACCTAATAAATTTTAATTATTAAAACTAGTATGTATCTTTGTATATATTCATCTATATATATGTACATATATGTATATTGAGCAAACAATTATGTTAAGCTGCTTTCTGCTTTGAAATGCCAAGCGGATTTGTAATGTATTTCTTGTACTTGTAATTTTGTTTTACAGGTAATTTTCTCTTTGATTCTGTCTTAATTATGGAGTTAAGCTCATTATGAACAATATTGACATTTTTAATGTCAGTTATGCAAAATCAGATTTATGGCCGGCCATCTGTTATCTTTACCTTTTATAAAGGTTTTATAAATGCCTGTAAAAAGTCTCCTTGATGTCTGTTAAATTTGCGAAATTGTATCGAATTTTTGGTGCCTTTATTTAGTTTAAAGTGGAAATATGAATACTGCTGTAGCCTTGAATCGTGGCCGAAGAATTAATGAATTCTGTGCAACATTTGCCAAAAATGATTGAAGATACTTATTACTGTCTCAGAAGGCTGAATATAACGCATCTATACTCTTTCAGTAAGAATGCGCTTTGCGCTTAACTATAGCATTAGCCGTAGGTTAGATAAATCGACCAATCCCTTTGWGTGTATCAAAAATTTGTTGAGTTTCGGATATGTCTCCTGGTTGGTGTCTCTGAGCTTTGCAATGGCTGGACATTGGAGGAGAAAGTGCCCGGAGGTGTCCAACTCACCCTTTAATATACAACTTCGACAGCTTTCGTTATTATTAATCTTACCGCATCATGTTTCTTTTTTGCTTTTTCCCGGAATATTATATTTAATAGATACACATCTGTTTCTTTAGTTCAATGATCTCAAATCTTTATTTTGGTCTTATCAGTGTCTTATTTTAATTGTTAAATCTTCTTGTTTATAATTCTTTATTTGCTTTGTTTCTAACATGTTTTAAGGTACCTCATTTCTCATTTTGTTGTTTTGACTTAATTTGTTTACTCTTTTATTTAGTTCCTTCCGTTTTTAGAGTCGTCAATTAGGTGGGCTTTTTCACTTTCTTTTTCTTTGATTATTTCAGACTTACTATTTTATCGCATGTACTAATAACGGAATTTTCACAAAAAAACMAAAAAAAATAATAGAAAATCGTAAAATTGCRCACAATAATTGCCTGCTTTTGGTGGTTATCTAGCGTTTAGTTCACTGCTTTTCACAGCAATTTTTCACGTCTGCTTTTGCTTTTGTAGCTGTCACTCAAAATTTTTTTCATTTAATGTTATTTAAGCTTTTGTTTCTTGTATTTTTCCAAAGTGATTTTGCGCTTTTTGTTGGGTTTAACTTGTCATTGGTTTGACTTGAGTTTTCACGCTTCATAATTTGGTGCGTGAGATATTTKTTGTGCTTTGCTAACGGTTTTGGCATGTCTCTTGTCTACCACATTGTTCAAGCAATTTTTGCTAAATTTTCATTATTTTTTGGATTCCCATGAGATGCAGTTTTCTACGTTGTATGGCATTTTGATTATCGAAATTAAAAGTGTTATAATTGTGGTAGACAACGAGGTCAGGCGGATAGATTATTTTGATTGACGGTTGGGTTGTTTTAGTTGAATCATGCGGGTGATTAATTAATTTTTTTTTTTGGGGTGGAGATTTTCGCAATTTGAGCGATAGCGGGTTGCTAAAGAAAAATTTGTTGGATTATTTCTTTGTGTTTTTGTGGATTTATTATAACAAATTAGTACTTAATGGTTCTAAATAGTTAGGTTGGGTTAGCTTAATTTACGAGGTCGATCCAGAGAGAGATCTCACTCCTATATAATAATTGAATTGAAATAATTTCAGTAAACTCTGGAAAGCTTATTGAACTTTTAAATATAATGGCTTTACTACTATGAAAATTGTGTGGTATTTAGTTTTTTTTCATAGAAATGGTCATATGACTATGTCTTTGGTACAATCGTATTCCACTTTGTTCAGTAMAGTTTTCGCTATCTCACCAATAATATCCTAAATTTTGAGTTTTAACTTCACCTTAAGTGCTTAGGGAATCACAGTGACCTGCTATGTGATGAATTGTAGGACTCATTTATTTTATCAACACTTGATATTTGCTTTCCTGTGTCTGCTTAACAAAATAAATATAAAAATTAATTATTTATGTGATCAGTTCAGAGGCTGTTACTCAAGTTAATAACTGTTAATCCGAACCTCTCTAACTAACTTCGGTAAGCTTTATGCATACTTGGTCGCATTAACTTTTGAAAAATCACCTAATCTCATAAATGACTTTAATACTCATAACTAAAGTAAAAATGTGATTGATTGTCACTTTTGACGGCATATYCACCCACAACTCAAGCATTGGGCGCTAGAGTTGCGAACTTCACACCAATGTTTTCAACACTTGACTCGCAATTAAAACATTTTTACAAAATATGCCAATAAATCAAAAATGTCAGGCGCACGACAGGTTTCTGGTTTGCTTATGCGCATGCCCATAGGTTTATGACCACAGGCTGTAGGCTACAGTTGACTTGCAATGAAATGACATAAATTCCGCGACACAGCGGCGCGGCACCAGTGTCAGTGTGGTGGCGAGCCAACTGACGCAGATATAATTGACAACAATTTCCAACGTGGGAAAACGAGTTGTCGCTTAACATGCAAAAACTGTAGCAAAACAATATGCAAATAGTCGAAAATATTGCACGACAATAAAATGGAGTAAATATATATACACGCGTATGTACGAGGAATGTCCGATATATACTTAAGCTCTTCATTTGCTTCGGCGCAAGCTCGGGTGAATTCTATTGTTTCTTCTGTGTTTTAACAGGTCTTTTAGACCTTATTCTTCTTTATTGGCGTAGACATCGCTCATGTGGTTATACCCGACTTTACAACAGCGCATCAGTCGTTCTTCTTTTTCGCTGTTTGGGGGCAATTGGAGATTCCAAGCGAAGCCAAGTACTTCTCCACCGGTCTTACCATCATAGTGGAAGTCTTTCTCTTCCTCTGCTTCCCCCGACATGTACTACGCGGAATACTTTCGTCCATTCGGAAGATATGACCTATCCGGTGTAGCTTTTTGATTTTACTGCCCGATTTTTCTTCACAAATAAGGCTGCAATCACTGACCGATATTATCATGTTACATTTCTCTAAAATCTGCGGGCTCACCTGCTTTTACATGCGGTTAAGACAAAACTATGAGTCCGAGGCAATTTTGACAGTAGCCGACTGCGAGATTATACTATAAGGTACTTTGAGATAGCGGCACTTTGGCACCGCAGCGAAAGAAAAAAAAAAGTGCGCCTTGTGCAACGCCCCATTTAACTCGAGCACAAATTGAGCTAACAAAAGTACGAAAGAGGAAACAATGCAAACTCATCAAGAGACTATATGCTAAAAGCTAAGTAAATAGCTGGAGGACGCACGTCGCTTTTACTACTTTATTTTGCACTTTAACCGCAAGGTCCGAGGTGTTGGTGGGATTTACTAGTGTCTAAGCAAAAACCCAAAACGTTGTTCTGTGACTGTGGAAACCACGCCAGTGAATGCGCTCGGTATGCAAAATTCATGTTGTCGTTGTTTTCATGGCTGCTGCCACTCGTGATATTGCGGTTAGAGCTGCGCGTATAAATACGTTTAGTACTGTTTAGAGCTGCGCGTGCGCGCCTAACTCATCGAGCCTGGCAGATATTTAACAGTTAAGTGTTTTGCATGCGCTCTTTCTAACGTTAACTTCTTGTTTTTTGTGTGCATGCTTTATTTTTATTGTTTTTCCCGTCGTTGTGTTGGTATATTTACATTTAGCATTCGATTTGCATAGAATGTGCGAAAATGTGAAAACAGTGAAAATATGCACACTTTGCATGCGCAACGAACACTCTTAAGTTAAATATCACTCACGCGATCCGAAGTGTTTGGAAGTACTGTTATAACTACGCAGGCGCAGTTGGAGCACCACAGTTAAGATGCTGCGATAAAAGCGTGAAGTGTAGCATGAAGTCACTAAGCGGGCTGAATATCTCTTCCAGAGTGATGAAATGCGTAGGCCACATATTTCGAATTAGGACGGTATGAGTTTTTTTTGCGAGTGCAAAGCATTTTCATAAAATATCACATTAATATTGTATATATAAGTCGAAAGAGAGCATACTACATAACTATCAAAATATTTCATAATGGGCTACTTGGCGTATGAGTGATTTTAAATAATACGAACTAGTCCCTCAGTTTTTGAGGCATCAATTGAAATTTTGCAAACGTCATTTTCTCTTCAAGAAGCTGCTTATTTGTCAGACCGGCCGATATCGGACTACTATTACGTATAGCTGCTATACAAACGGAACTATCGGGATTAGGGGCTTGTATGGAGAACTTTTTCATTTGGAGAGATAACACTACAATMTCCGCAGAAATTGTTCAGATCGAGTCACCATARCATATAKCTGTCATAGAAGYTGATCAAAGTTCTTTTAAGTAATCTTTTGTATTTCTGAAACAAATGACCAACAAATCCCTCATAGCCGGACACCCACCAACGCRGTGTTTTTGTCCGGCTACGGCAGTTGTTCAAATTGGGGGGCGTGGCAAAAACTTGTGTTTAACATTTATTTTTAGAGTCAGAATCTTCAACTCAGCACTATAATGCAGGAGTGAATGAATGATAATTATGCAATTAGTTTCCGTTGAGCCACCRCGAACTGCATGGTGCCAGTGCAGGACAATTTATTTGCTATGATCATTTTATTGTCTCAAAACACCAAATATGAAGAAGAAACTAAAAAACTTTAAATTGTACACAATTTTCTTGATACATTTTATGAAAYTTTGTCGTTTTATGAGAGATRATTTGAAGGAAAATTACCCAAATAATGTCAAAGTCCAGTCATTGGAACGTTTTCATGTGCGGTTATAGAAATTGGTTTTGTTTGAAAATATTAATGATTTTTCTCGGTTCATTAAATTTTTCTGGTTATGAGAGGCGACCAGTTATACGAGGTGTCCAGTTATAAGGACTGTACGTAATGCTTAATTTCACTGTATACTATATAAAATTATAATGCCACTGGGTTTTCAGCATTCATGTATTTATATTCCTGATTATACATATATAAATAATCTCCCCTGTTAGCTGCTTGAAATGCAACGCTTTGTAAAGTCACAGCATCATGATCATGCCAACTGAAGCAAGCATCGAGACTGCRTTTCTACAATTACATAGCATTGTAGATATCAAAGCAATACGTGATAATTTTTATTGATAAATATTAATTTATTATAAATAYATTAAGTAATGTGTAGATTGCATATTAGCATCATCTCTGTATCTTATAAAGCCACAAGCTTCTTATTTTTAAGCAAGTAATGCAGTTGGGTGGGTGTGAGCAGCAAGGCGGATTTCATGGCAACAATTAAATTATCAATTGAAAATTAACGCGCTGCACGTTTTAGTAGATGCACAAAGTAGTTAACATACAGCAAGTGCCAATTTATTTATGACCACATGCTACAGAGCGCGAGACACCCAAGCGTTGGCGCATGCGTCGCGCAATTGCAGCCGAGAATAGCTTAAGCTTTTAATTGCAATTATTTTTTAAACTGATGATTATACTTCAATAGCTTATCGGTATTATTAGTGAGTTATCGTACTTTTTAACGGCGTGGYATGTGCACGGTGGATTCCTTCTTAATGCAAATTTGTCGTTATTTATGATCGCCATGAGAGATAAGTAGATTTTCGTAAACATATTTCCATGCCAAAAGCTACATGAATAGCAATATGATATGCAAATAGACAAACAAACTTCAAAACACAAACAATGCCAATTTATGTGTTGAATTGAGAAAAGGTGGCCACTGTCAATGGCAGTCATGTTTTGTAATTAATTGCCATTGTAAATAGTGCCTGGCCAAGTTCATACATAACCGCCAATAAGCATAAGTATGCAAGTTCATAGCTATGCATGTACATGAGTGTGTTTGTGGGCATTTAAATAATTTCTTTTTCTTTTAATTTTTTATCTTCGGTCTTTTAAGTTGCACTGCGCTTGTTGCATGTGTAGCTGTAGTTAACATAAACACAAATGCTGAATGGCAGTGTATATGGCGCATGCATGCCCAGCTACAAGCGCTGTAAGTGCACACTTATTGTATTTGTACGACCTTGAACAGCTTTTCAGCGTTTCAGCGTTTCACCGGCTCCTGGCTTCATTCGCTAACCACCACCTTAACCTTTGCTGGAGGTAGAGCTAACACCGGCACGCCGCTGCCACTGCTTGTTATGTGTCSCTGTGACAGCCTTACATTGCCGACCCGCTGTGTTATTTTGCTATTTGGTGTTGTGTTTAGCGCTATGTTGCCTGCTCTCGTCAATGCTGTTTTTAAGATGCTTTTGCTATTATTAGCATAGCTACCGATCGAACCAGCGGTGCGACACTCCGCACTCTGCAGCTGTTGGTCGAGCTGATATGCAGTTAGCTGGTGACGTAGCTGTGGCTTTGGCAGCACTCCACTGCACCTTGCTGACTGAYTTATGCGCAGATATTGTTAATAAATAAATACATATGAATTACAATAATTAATACGATTGATTCTTTTTTGAGTTTTTTATATTTTTTATAATTTACATACAAACATATTTCAGCCAAGTTAGCTAAGTGATTGGACAGCTTTATTAAGCGTGGATTTATCASAGTTTGTTGTTGCCGCAATGATTTGAGCTTTAAAAGGTCATAAATAACAATCAAATATTGGCGAATTGTGAGCCCAAAGTTAGAGTTAATAGCGGTATTTTGTTTTATTTTTTTGAAGATGTGTTTTTAGTTCATTTCTTGGTGTGCAAAGTGCTATCAACAGAATTAACGAAAAAATCAGATAAAATGTTGTTTGTAGTGTCAAGTTAGTTTCGGCACGTTGACATCAATGTATCCGGTCACACGTAAAGCCCTGTGAGTCTGTTATAGATTTCGTTGGTTGTTTGGTTTTCCGAATAGCCAGAAGTCACACGGAGCTAAATCAGGCGAATGCAGTGGCTGCGGCATTATATTGGTTGAACATTTGGCGAAAACTGCACGAAAAAGTCAATGCAGAATCTGACAGTGTCTTATCCTGGTACAAAAACCAGAAGTTGTTAGCCAATCACTTCGGTCTCTCTTTACGAATAGCTTCGCACAAACGACTTATAACATTCAAATACACACATTTGGTCAGTCAGAAGGAGTTCGGAATGCACGACAAATCGATAATCGAAGAAAATTGTCAACTGTGATGTTTCGGCTTCSACTCACCTTTGCCACGATATTTGGCATATTGCTCGTATCTTTCCGGGTCGTGATAGGTACTAGACTCATAAAACGTAGCATGACACCCTGGTAATCGAAAAGCATTATTTTACAGACGTTAACGCGACACTTTTTTTTTTTGAAAAAAGTTATTGACTTTGGAACCAATCGTGATTTCATTTTTCTTGGGCTCAACGATTTTTCAAAATGGTTTTCAAGATCTATTACTGTTTGTCGTCGATTCTCAAGCACCAATTTCTTTATTTTATTGAAGTGTAGATCATCAGTTGATGTTGATGGCCGTCCTGGTCGTGGCTCGTAGTCAACGCGTTCTCGACCCTTTTTGAATAATTTGTTTGCTGGCGACAAACAAATTTCACCGAAAATACAATTAAATGGTCCATATAGAATTTAGCGCCATATTTCATTTGGATCAGATGTTCCTTCGATAGATCGATTCTCACCTAATCCAAGTAGAAAGTTTTGACTTCGCTCTCTGTGTTAGGTTTCAGGCAGGGTGTCATTAAAGAGGGTGTCTTTAAAAGCAAGAGCATTAAAATGCGCAATCGATCATGGCAACTAAGTAGGAGAAGCTAGAGATTTATGGTTAAATCAACTATTGAAAAATCTTAAAAATGAAAAGGTGTTTAAAAAATATTTAAAATTTTATTAATAGCGTAACAAACATTTATATACAACAGTAATTTATAGCTACTGTTTAATAGTYGTACACATTTTTTAAACAACATTTTTTGCTTCTCGCCTCTCACCTTGACACTCACCTTCACACATGCGCACATTAAAAATTGTGTWTATTTTGTTTGAAAGGCCTTTATCGTTAGCAGCGCTTCTGTGTTGCATCGCCGCTCTTTCTTTAGATTGCGATAAYTAAGTTCTTTTTATTACTTTTTCGATTTCTGCAACGTAATTGTGTTATTTAAAAGCAAAAAATGCAAATATTTACACTGAGAAAGAAATAAAACAGTTATGAGCCAATGACAACAATGCAATTCCATTTGCTGGCAATTATTGGCAATAACCTAGTGTAATAAAAGGCGTTGCACAGTGGGTGTAGTGCGGTAATAAATAATTAGCTGATGAAAGTTGTTCTGTAGACATTAAAGTTCGTGAGCCTGTAGTTGGTTAGCTTAGATATAGTCAATAAATGTGGAAAATATCGTTATGTGTACACTGGACATACTTCTGTAATTTTATTAACGCCCTTCTAAAGTTTGATAGACTTGAGAAAAGAAAAAGAGAAGATCGTTTATTAAAGACTTTTGTTGTGTGTATTGATAAAATAGCAATCAGCTGATGAATTTTAAGGARAGATAGCCGAGTTTTCAACAGCGCTGCAGTCGTTCTTTCTTTTCGCTGTTTGGCGACAAGACTAGAGATTCCAAGTATAGGCAGGCCTTTCTCCACCTGGTCCTTCCAACGGAGTGGAGGTCGAATTCTCTTGGGGATGGATTGTTTTCATCCATTCGGACGACAAAACCTAGCCAGCGTACCCGCTGTCTCTTAACATGCGGAACTATGTCAATGTCGTCGCATATCTCGTATCGTTCCATCGACTGCGGTATTCCCCGTTGCCAATGCACAAAGGACCATAAATCTTCCGCAGAACTTTTCACTCGAATACTCGTAAGGCCGACTCAGAAGATGTTGTCATCGTCTATGCCTCTGCACCATATAGCAAGACGGGGATGATGAGTGACTTGTAGAGTTTGTTCTTCATTCATTGAGAGAGGATTTTACTTCTCAATTGCCTACTCAGTCCGAAGTAGCACCTATTAGTAAGATTGATGTTAATACTTCCAAGATAGACCAAATGATCTACCTAGTGTCGAATAGAATTAAWATCTCTAGAATCTAGATGATTTTTTTCCGTTCACCTACTACCACTAAAAACCTACAAAACAGCTGTTTATCATTTTCGTTAGGCATCCTATAACATTTGAGTTTTCATTACCGAAATGAACCTGCATTTATAGGTATGTGGCTAAGAACTGTCCATTTGACAGCATTCCCTAAATTGTTTAGGCATTTTTTGGAGAGACCATAACAAGAAATGTAATCTAAAGAACTCATGCCTGTTCAGCAAATAAATAATTGAGATGATTTATATTCTTATATTTACTTTTACTAWTTAGAATTTCGATTCACATCAAATTGATTCGCTCCAAACAATTTGAAAGGTGCAAATGCAAAATTGATTTATATTCAGCTGACCAACAAATTACTTAAGCAAATACAGATACATATGTATTTATGAGTGAATATAACCACATATGAATACAAGCACCTACTTGTGTTCCCAATTCCGTTTGCGAATCGCACAATGAATTCAAATTGCAGAGCACTTAGCATTCGAGCATTTGTGYTTTGAACAAAAACTGTGGGCCGAGAGCGCATTAAAATATCTCTTTAATTAAATGAATGCCATTTAACCGTTGTTTGTTGTAGTAATTTCGCTCGGGCATGAACACATATTGWTACGAGTCTAGTTTTTTGTATGGGAGTCGAAGCCGAAATGAGATTAGTGGTCAATGCGGGTGGCGTCAGATGGGCTTAACCGGCTCCAAAGCCAAAAAGGCAAAGCGTGCCAATGAATTTTTGTTGCTGGATAATGGCGTTTCTGTTGAAGTTTGCCAGCTCAGTATAGCGGTAATTATGATAAGCAGCTGTAATAAATTTAAAAATATCAGCCATATGTTTATTTATTTATTTATCTAAGCTTTATTGGCAAATTTTTTGTGCACAAAAAATAACCTTGGTATTATGCGCCAGCGCTCAGCTCAGTGGCGTTTCGGCGCATGACTGCATCTTAAAAGTAATAAGATAGGTGGAATGMCTGTATGTTTGACAGCTGCTGAAATATACATCGTATATGTGTAGTGGCGTGCTTTTCCGTCTTACTCAATTTTAGATTAAGTTTTMGATGATTTGGCAAATTTGACTGCAGTTATCATTTGGTCTGCATAATTGTTTTTAAGCTTGCGCGATTTTAAGTGCTTTATACTACTTTTGAAATTGATCATGTGATCAATTTTGATTAAAATATATAATGATGGAAGTGTTTACATAACTAAAATTGTTATGAAAATTAAAAAATTTTGGTGAGCAATTTCTCAAAGTATATTTAATGGCTGTCTCATGTCTTTTATTTAAGTTCTTTACAGTCTGAAATATACACCAGCTTTGCTTTTCGAAATTCTGATTCTAATACGGTTTTGAAATTAAGGCTCTTTATTTCAAATATTTTGTACTTGTCATACTTCTAAGTACTTCTAGATTAACGATTCGAACAAACAATTGGTATAAATGTATTAAACTGGTATAATCGATTTTAAAAAAAGTTATGCTACACTGAAGGGACGCCTTCGATTGGACAGTACTCGACATACATATGTAAATAACTGGCATAAATAAAATTGACTGACAAGCTGAAATATAGACAGAGCGCCAAGGGGTTTTAATAGGGTTTCATACATTTCTGGGTATTGCATTGAATTCACTTAATTGACAAGACAGTACAGACAAGATATTGGTAGTTTTTTTTTATATTTATACTAATAAATAAATAAACAAATATGTACCATTTTTGTYGACCACTTTTTGCCATTTTTYCGCTAGGATATACCATCAGTGTAAAACTTTCAATTTCGAATTTTCCGGAATAGATGCTTGCGAACCATTGCTATASGAACTGCATCGTCTCCGTAAGCTTCAAAAATTTCATTGGTGGCATCCTTCCCCTTTTTATACAAAATTTCAAAATATAGCGAATTTCTTCATTGCTTTCACTAATTTTTGAACAGCTATAACTTTTTTTCAACTTCAACGAATTTAATATTTTTAGATGAATGAAACTTAAAATCTCATCTTTCCGACAATATATTGTATTACGCAATGTGATTGTTAGCACTGGAGATATACGACTGCAATGACATCTATTGACAAAATATGAAACGATTTTTTCAGTATACAGATATTTGAAAAAGTAAGAAAAAAGTATCTTAGGGCTGTATAGTACTCAAAATTCAGAGATTGGAAAAAGTAAGGAAAAAATCTCTCGGGTTTTTTCATACATATGTCAACGAAAGAATTTGGCGAAGCATACAATGTCAACCAGCAAGTCGTTTGACAGTATCGACGTGTTGTTGTTTTGCTGCTGACTGCTGCAAATTCTTACTGATGAGCTTAGCATACAAACATATCTATGGTACATAATATTTTCAAGTGTCTTTATGAGGTGAAGAATTTCGCTGCTCATTTGTATAATTCGTTTTTTTCCCTCTGTCACAATTTTTTATGCGGTTCATAAAATTGTTTATGTGYTATTGTGGTGTTTTATTTAAGCGTGTCAACACTAATTTAAAATAAAAATTGCGCTCGACCACGCCAAAGTGTCATTATAAATTAGTTGAAAGACAAAGACGCTAGGCTAGCAGAAAAATGAAAAAAAAAAATTAAATAAAAAGAGAATTAAATAAAAATTAAATATAATAAGCACACAGTTATTTGCAGATGTATAAAATACATAAAGTATTTATATAACTACATATGATATGGTGGGCCAMAACGAATGAATATTTTTTTCTCTTGGTACTCTGACTCGAAATCTGTAAGGAGACTTCTGACTTATCGTTAGAATTAAGAAACCAATTTTTTAGATTACCAAGCAAAATATAAGTTTTTTACGCACCCTAATATTATTGTGCTCTTGTTGTGAGTTGCAGTAGCGCGCCTCATTCTTCAAATGCGATATTTCTCATGAATCCATGCTCCTTTCATCTCACTTCTTGCTGTCAGCATGATTTTGTATATTTGTGCATGTTTTGGTATGATAAATATATATTTAAATACCTTTGCTGTTGCGGCTTACTTCTTGTCTGTTCTGCTACTTCGCTTGTTCTTGGCATATCACATAACAGGCACGCAAATGAAATTTTAATTTAATTTTCGCTTTGACTTCACAACCATTTTGCAGCTTTGTGTGTTTTTCATGCAAACCTCAAAGTAAATAAATAACTTTGTATGCATACATATGAAAATATATACATATGAATGTATGTATGCCATAATTTTGGGTGTCGCGCCTTTGAAATAAATACCAGTAAAGCAAAAAAAAAAAAAGAAAAGAAAATCATTGGTGAGGCATAATCAAAAGTAATTGCCACGACGCGCGGTGTTGCATGCTGATTGGTTTCACTGTGGCAACACCAAGCAAACCGACTGTCAAGTGGTGTCATTAGCTGTGCACTATATACTCAAAAATATGCCCACATGCATTTTGTGGTATATATGTATATACAGATGGATATGTAAGTACATACATATGAGCACATAAATGCATACATTTTTATTTGCTTTACTTGCAATTATCTGCGCATCTTTATGACATTTACGCGCGTTCACGCACATTTGTCAACCAAAACCCACCAAGACAAAACAAAAAACAAACCACAAAAGCAATAAATATAATGATACGTATGAGAGCATGACTGTCAAAAGTTAATGTGGCCAGAAAGCCTTTAACCTCAAAACATAAAAAATATAATTCATTTTATTTTTATATTTTTAAGCCAACACACATATACAACAATACATATAGACGATATATTGAATCGTCAACGTATAAATAAAAATACGAAATTAATTTTGTTCTTCCTTCTACTGCCCACATTCTTATGTGTATGTGTGTATATGTATATATGTTTCAGATACATATTTTGGCAACCCTTTATTAACATAAATTTAGCCGAAGTGACACTAAAATCCGCCAAAGACAGCTATATGCAATATACCATACTAATATATGTGTATACATACATTCGTACACATATATATATGTAGTGTGTATATTTTCTTATGCAAATTTCTAGGGGCGTGAACATTAAACGGCACATGCGCAACACATTGCGTGCTAGCATTGCAGCAAATTGCGGAAGCATGCTATAATGCCATGAAGATGATGAATGTTTTTAAAGATATTTTTCAGCTTGCAAAATATAAAAATTATGTATCGAAGCAAGTTGGGTTTTGAAAAAGTTTKTTTTGGGCGTTGACAACGTCTCAAAGAAGAGCATATTTATTTGTTACAAAGTTTTAATATTTTAACCAGCGGCGATCGCAAATCTTTCAATAAAAGGTAAATTGAAAAGTCCTCGGCTTGCCATAGTAAAACACATTTTTTTGACAAAATTCGTTTGCTTTTTGCAGGAGATATTCATTAGGTCTAAGATCTGGAGTATACGGTGGTTGCGGAACCAACTCGGAGTCCAATTCATTGATGGTTTGCACTGATTTGTGATACGTTGCATTGTCTGCGTGAAACAGCTCTTCTTCTTTAAATGCTTCCGTTTTKGGTGATTTTATCCTTCAAACGTACCAATAAAGTTATGCAATACGCACTGACCATAAGTCGATTTTTGCATTTTTYCACGCTTTGAAACATGTTAGAATAATCTTCCTTTCCGGGATGAAACATCCGACTTTTTGATACCTTTTTTGTTTTACGATTTCTTCTTTGCTTCTATATAGGTCTCAGTTTCGGCMATCATCTCTTCCTTCGAGAAAMATTCTTCACTGCGAGCATTMTTTTGATATCTAGAATAGAAGATATTCGCTGGGTGCCAAGTCTGGAGAATACGACGGCTACAGAAACAATTCGAAGCGCAATTCATGGATCGTGTTTACTGACTTACGACACGGTGCTTTAGCTTKGTGAAACAACAATTTATGTTTCTTCAAATGCGGCCGTTCTTCAGACGTTCCAATATCGCTATGTAATAGACACTGTTGATGATACTGCAGACATCATAAGTCGACTGTTGTGGTTTCTTGTGCTTTGGAGCAGTTCATCGTGTGCAGTCTACTCGGATGACTATCGATTGGACTGCGGAGTGACATGATGGAGCCATATTTCAGTCCAAATAATATTGATCAAACCAAACCATTGCTTTAACAGTATTTTTTCTACAAAAAACCATAGTAGCGTCATTTATGTGTCAGGTCACACTTCATGTAAAGAARTTTCTCTATTTATGAAGGGTGTTATAGTTTCGATGGTTAATTTTAWTGATGGAAATGTTGAAGTTTCTTGAACTAATTGGTCCTGAAATTGTATCTTTCAATCGAATCTAATTCTATACTAATTATATTTTTTGTATAAGCCCTAAATAAGTTACGTAAACTTATCCATACTACCTCATACTTTTCCAATGAATCAAATACCAGATTCCACATATTATTGAAAAAAACACATTACTTTGGCTCCACTACTTAGAACGACAAAATAATAGCACATAATAGCGGAAATAATTACTGTAGTAATCATTATTATTTCAATACTAGTTTACAATTTCATAGAAAAACATACAAAATGCGGTTACTGCTTTCATTCAGCACATACTGCTCTGACAACTTTATATCAAATAATAATGCAAACAAACAATTAATTTCTAATGACTTTAATTGGTCATACTTTAAACAATAACCAGTTATTAGAGCACTGACAACACGGTAGGGGCTGCAAATTAGATTACGCACATATTACAATTTAATTATAAAGTTATTGATATGGTAATATTTCATTGCATGTAAACATTTCGCTAAAGAGAATGTGAAATAGCGTTTGGCATGCTAAAATTTATGAAGTAATGAAAAATTGTGGCTGACAAGTGATTTTTAGCTAATAAGCTAATGCTGGCAGTATAATATATATAATTTTTATYGTAGATTAACGCTTCAATCATGAGTGTGCTTCATAAAATGCTRGTATTCAACTCATCAAATTCGCTTGAAAACAAGCGTTCAATACACTTACTTATTATACTTGCACTTAGTGCGAAAAGCAGCTATTTTTAAATTTATGTAAAACTTAAAGCTTTCAGCACTACAACGTGGCGTAGTGGATATGTGTTAGCCCACAAGAAAGTTTTCACACTTTTAAAATTGCATATATAGAGCAATTTATTGTTTGTGAATTTTTGCTTKCAAATTTTGGAAGTCATGCCGTATACGCAACTTAAGCCAACGAGAAAAATTATCCTGGTCTGGAGGCATGCATTTCAGATTGTTTTTGAACTGTCGTAAAAAAGGTAATATTGTTACTATTTTTTTCGTTAGGTATTTATTAACATTAAATTTAAAATGGAAAAAATATTAATAATTTGTATTCGAGTATACGAATAGTTGCAGAGATAGGCAAGTCTCTAAAGAAGGCTCTCTAAAATTTTCAGGCATTGGAGTAAGSTATGATATTCACATTTGGAGAGTATGGAGTTTCCCGAACTGGCCAAACCAATTTGGATGTTTGGTCAGCAATTTGAATATATTTTCGAAAATAATAATAAATATTCTTGAATAGTTAAACTTTGAAGAATAAAAAAAAA
>NW_017536230.1:198812-200162 GCF_001853355.1 Bactrocera latifrons | reverse complement strand
GTAAAAATATTTAAATACTTTTAAAAGTAGTTAGTTATTGATTATTTAAAAAATATTATTTAGCGGTTAATACATTTATTATTTGCTGATGGTAACAAAAAGTATAATATTATTTATTTATAGTTATTGGAAATAATAAAAAAATTCTGGCTCTTTTTCTTTCAGAAAAAAAGAAATTGGAAAACTATTCAGTAATTGTAAGAGTATTTAAATAATATCAAAAGTAATTAGATTCTGATTACTTTTAGTAAATGTTCAGCTGTAAATAAAATTATTATTTATTAAAAAAKTTTCTAGTTTCAAGTATCTATTGTGTGTATATTCTATCCGATCAAACTTCGAGAAAAATTATCAATAGTAATTATRTGCAGTTCTTACGTACAATATTTTTATATTGAAAAATATTCTGGCTTGTTTTCGTAAGATTCTAGAAAGCTTTTTGCAATTTATGAACCGAAAAGCATTTTTTGAAATGCCTCAAATATTGCAAAATATTTCCAAAGCAAAGAGAACACAAAACCAAATCAACTCCTGTGGCAAATACGCTTAAGATATGGCGATAAATACGCACTACCAGAAACTCACAAGACAAAGGAAGAAATAAATCTCGCAAAATAACTGATCGCCTCAGTAACTGTGACAGCAAAAACAACAAAACAGCTACGAAATTAGCCAAACAACAGACTAGCACATAAGAATTTCTTCTTTGTGTTCACAATCTTAATTTTTTTTTTGTTATTTTGTACCTGTCTCTTATACACATCTAGATGTGTACCTTTTGAATATGTGAAGGGTATTATAGCAACGATGCAACCGAAATTCACGTTAATTCTTGTTTTATTTTCTTGTGTAACGTAACGTAAAAATAAGTACTGTCTAAAATATTTCGCTCATTGCAATGGAAAATGGATTTCGATTGCYAAAAATTTTATCACTTTCTAAAAGCATACAATATTTAGATATTTAAGTGGGTGTAACGGAAATAAATTGCATAAAATGTGCACAAAAATTTTGCGTTAAGTGCGGCGCTCAATGGGCACTTCGAAGTGCCAATTTTATGAACGTTGTGTTCCTCTTAAAGTTAAATAAAGTACTTTGCAAAAACTAAGCTACTGAAACATTAAATGTCCGATTCTCGCAATTATGTCTACGAAGACTGCCGAGAAAATATTTTTGCTTTTGCAAGCAGTTGACTCCAGCATTAAAAATTCATGCTTAACAGCATGAAAGCATAAAATTTTCTGAGTACTCGAATATTAATATTATTTGCTTAGGTGAAACTGATCGGTTTTCGCAAAAAAGTCAGCAATCGCAATGACAATAAGTGGGTTTTTAGCGGATATATATGTA
>NW_017536230.1:196912-198123 GCF_001853355.1 Bactrocera latifrons | reverse complement strand
GCAGCTAACTGATCATATTTCTGTTGTTACATATAAAAAGTTGTCGCTGTCAATGCAATCGTTGCGCATATAGGGCGTTTCAATGAAGTTTTCAGACGTSTTATACTGTCACATTGCCGCCTGATTTCGCTTATCTATGAAAACACACGCACGTCATCATCATCAAAATGGTTCGCATACCAAAAAATTATAATATCCCGTCTTTGAAATGTGGCTTGGCACTGCAATACGATCTCGTCTGATGAACGTTCCTACGTGCGCACATAAATATTTATCTGTATTTCTACACTTATACACGTATACAGCATTGAATAAAGGTGTTTGAGCATCCAACACGCAACAAATAGCAATAACAAATGTTGCGTAGCAACATGTAGTCGGGCGCTTAGGCAAATCGCTGATCTTGATTGCTGATAGCAGCTGATGGCCCCTCTAATTCTGATTTAKTTATTTATTACGTTCGCTTAACCAAAGGCCAGTCGCTTCTACGGCTGTTGGATTGTTGTTTGCGTGCCTACGTATAAAATAGTTACATGATGTTTCCTTCCTGTACGCAAAAACGCGCATCTAAACGCCGCTGCGCATGCGTGCTTTCAGCTGAACTTACTTTACACCTTTTCAATGACTGCTGTTCGTCAGTGCTTTTGCGTTTGCAGCTATCATATTTATTACAGGTGGGCTTACAATAAATAGTTTTGTAACTAATTACAACAAAAGCAAYATCTCCATCTCATTAAATATTGATGTTGGCACATTAATTTAACACCTATTGTAGTTAGTTTGTTCGTCTTGTTCGCCGCAGCGAAAGACGTTTACGTCTTACWTACTACGTACGCTACGCTCACTGACTGCGTTAAATATTTATTTAACTATGTAAATATGCGTGTGATTTCGTGTTCAGAAGTTAACATAAGTGAGTGCGTAAGTTAGTTGTATGACCTCTTTATCAAGTATACGCACGCACTTTTTAATGCCAGCATCTACATATGTATTTCTATTTTTTTTTCAACTAAATTGACGCATTATTTATGTCGGTTTGATTTTTTAAAATATTTTTTACAACATTTTTCATGTTTACTCCYATGTTTTGTTGTACACAAATGACTTTATAATTGATTTAATGCCGCTTAATAATGTCAAAGAAATGTTTTCACACTTATTAAACACTCACTTACCGCTTTGGGCGTTTTCAAAACATAATTTTGAAAAAA
>NW_017536230.1:193191-194207 GCF_001853355.1 Bactrocera latifrons | reverse complement strand
TTTTTTTTTTCGTTTCCTGCTGCCAATTCTCGTTAGCATTTGACCACATGTGGCATGTTTTACACGCGGCTGCAACAAGGCAGTCTCGCGTACATACATACACACACATACACGCCGCACAAACAGCTTGCAATCAACACAAAATCCGCAGCCACAAAAGTTGCAAAAGGCTACAAAAGTCAGCGTATCGGCGAGATCAACAGCAACAGGGGCAGCGCGGTGGCAACATCAGCGATTGCTGTTTGCCTTGTGTCGCGGCTGCTCCATTCGCGGTTGGTTATCTGCAATGCAAATCATGCGATTAGATGCGCAACGTGCAACCAGGCTGACTTGTTGCTTGCTGCTTTGCGGTTGCCTTGCGATGCTCTCTGTGTTGGCTATGTGGCCTCACTGATGGTCACTGTGGCGTTATAGATAAAAATTTATGATTCGATTATAAGCTCTGCTATACGCCATTTTGACGTGTGCAAAGTGTTGCGCCGCATCGTACACTTATTGTGGGGAGGGGAACCATATGCCTGCATATGTGTGTGTGTGTTTAAGAGTTGTTTGCCGGGTGTTTGCTGACTGTGGTGTTGTAAAAGTGTTGCGGAGGCTGGGCAGCTTCAATTAGGCGTTAAGTGCCTAAGTGTTACTGGCAGGAAAATCACAGAGAGGGTGAGTCCATGTAGCGGGGCTCGCGTTAGCTGTGATTTCTGACATTTTCTTGGCAGTGAAATTTAATAGTTCATTTTGTTGTACAAAACTGTGCTTTCAGCATTTGATGAGTAGTATTTCGTGCGCTTTTAGTTCAATATGTGCGCRCTCGTGAATGTGTAAGAGTGCGTGTATATTTATTTATTCATTGATGTACAGAATAATGAAAACCTATGTAATTAAACTTTTAAATGTGAATACTACCTAGAAAATTGCTCCAAGCAGAAGCTACATATTTACTTCAAAGTATAAAGCTGCTCAATGGAGATTACCATTAGTAATGCAACATATTACTTCTGTTAGGTAGTCATAAGTATAAA
>NW_017536230.1:189427-190672 GCF_001853355.1 Bactrocera latifrons | reverse complement strand
TTTTTTTTTTGTTATTTTGTACTAAGCAGAATTTGTTCAAACGACCTTCGCAAATTTTTTCGGTGTCCTTTCCATATGTATGTCGTCTATTCTTTTCCTTTCGGTTTATTTTCAAATATTATGTGTATAAACATATCTACATATATGTACTAGTATATTCATTAATTCTCATCTATGTTTTGTAGTCTTTTTAGTCTTCAATGCGTAAACGTTTTGCTTGGTGGCATAAACTTTATCTGAGTGCCAGAAAAAAATCGTGTAAATTGGGGTTCCTAGAGWATTTATTATTTTAAAAGCTTGGTAAATGTGATTATAGTACTATATAATGTATCATTCAAAACAGCTGATCCGTTGGACCTTATTAGATTCACATTTAGAAGAAGTTACCTAAAMATCAGTTCAATAGCTTTCTCAAGACCTTTAATTTTACGGTTGAGATAAGGTTATGTGATCTTGGAATAACAGTACATATTTCAGATATCCTCATAATCAAGTATTTTACATTCACTCCCTTCGGTTATAAATGAAAGAGGAAGTAGTAACAAAAAAATTCGAATCTCAGATTAGAGGTTCAAAAAATGTATATGGAGGCATCCCAGAATTTTTTGTAATTTATGTGAACTTGCTTAAAGTACAAGGGGGGCTGCTGGTGGAAGAAGTAATCCAAAAATCCAACACATACAATCAAAATATTATCTCCAACTTCTAACCGTGTTCCTACTCGATATTGGAACGTCGCATCACTACAAGTAAAAGCTCTTATGTTGATATCTTTATGCGCACATAAGGGTTAATGAACGTGTTGCGGATACATAAAACACGTTTGAGTCATATAAATATATAATTCTGCGAATATACCTGACAGTGAAGCCGCAACCATGCAACATAAAATCAGCAAAAGAAGCAAAAAAAATAAAAACAAAAGCAACCAACGACATTGAGCAACAGCGACAACAACCGCAGTTGGCTGCCAATTGAGGTTTGCCTTTGTCCAAAAAGCGCCACACATAAATAAAACAACGCACATACATACATACAAATTTATGTAAATGACTGTGTGTAGTACAGGTACGCATGCGCGCAGCTTCCACTTGCCCAACTCCAACTAGTAATGAGATTTCCGTCAACAACGTCGGCAACTTCAGCAGCAACAACAACTTGCTAACTGGCATCACGCCACTCTCGCTCGCTTGGATTCGCCCCAGTGCTGCAACAACACAACTACATACAGACCTAGGTATATAC
>NW_017536230.1:183094-187087 GCF_001853355.1 Bactrocera latifrons | reverse complement strand
ACGAATACCTTCGGATATGTATATGTACATATGTACATATGTATGTGCTTCCTTTTATTTGTGCTCAAGTTGCACATTACAATTTTTAATGGTCATTTCAGCGCTTTATCTCTGTATTTATCTTTGACCATAAAGAAAAATTGCAAAAATAAATTACGAAAAGCAAATCTCAGCAACAAAATAAATACAAAAATAACCATTTTCCCATCATAAATTGTGGTGATTTCCTTTTTCGAATGCACATTGAATGAACGATGTTGTTATTGGTTTCTTTTTGGCTGCGTAGCACTAACTAAATGACGTTGGCAATGATTTCCTTTTTAGTCGCATATTATCACAGCTTATATGCGCAAAGCAAAAAAATTATTACAAAACTTGCATGCATAATGCAAAAGTACCTACAACTGGGCCTCTTYGGAGTTGCTATACTTCGTATGCGGAGTTACTATACTTCGTTTGCGCCGTTACATTTTCARCATGTCGCAGTCGCAAAAAGTGCGGCAACTTTTTCGATTGCATTGTTTGCACTGATTTTCATTGATAAAGTCAACATTGCGTGTTACGCATCGGCTTTGGTATTTGGGTCAAAAACGCGCCAAGTGGCCAACACTTTAGCTTAATAGCCGCTTTGTTAAATGCCACCCGTGAAAGGGTTTTTGGGGCAGCTTAARTTTATTTTCCGCTTTTTATTTCGATATTTTCGACGAAAGGATGACATTTCACTTTTTAGAGTGATGTGTGGTATTATTTTAAGTGTGTTTTACAAAGCCCTACAGTCGGTTACTGGTATGTTCACAGTAGCGRCTAAATTACTTTACATAAATTATTTGAGACCAATTTACCAAATTTAGTGGCAAAATTTTATGGAAATTTTTTTAATATACTACTATTGGCAACCATAGTCAGTTAAGTTCTGGTTAACTCGGCCAATACTCCTTCTTTCTGGTATACTAGTGAGTTCGATTCGCTGGAGAGTAACGCTTGGCGTATCGAAGAGAAATATGTTATCTTTATGTTTTGCTGCAAATTTCTTTGAAATTGAATTATTGAAAGTCTTAATGGTTGAACTTATATCTCAGGCTTTTGCCTTCTCCAGCATAMTTTTCTCTGCAGACACCTAAATTTTACTTTATACTACAATTAAAMATTTAATGACTTTGGTGTTCATTAATTAAGCTATCAAATAACTTCATTAAAAAACTGTGTATTCCACATTATTGTAGGTATATTTTACTTTCATACACTTACTGTATTTATTGGTTTAACAGCTTTAAGCAATAAACAAAATGATGTCTGCAATATATTATTAAATGTATTTGGTTTCTTTTCAGGTAAGCCATTTTAATTGGAGAAAGTTGGAAGCGCAATAATTTTTGTGCCAATGTTGAAGTAATTATGTATGTATACGTACCAATAATATGTAAGTTAAATTCGTTTTTATATCAATGAAATCATCTACTCGATTTATGTAGTTTAAATGTTAATTATATAACGTAGAACTTGACTTTGATCGGTCAGTTTGTATGGTAGCTAGCATATACCGATCTTAATAATTCTTTTAAGATTTTATTGTTATCTAAACCAATAATCCATGACAAATTTCGAGAAGATATGGATACAATCGATACAAGCATTTTATTTCGATTGTTCAATTTGCATGGCAGCTATATGCTATAGTGGTTTGATATCAGCGATTCCAACTTCTTGGGGAGAAAAGGACGTATGCAAACTTTCACATTGATATCTCAAAACTAGTTCGCGTATATATAGATAGACGGAACAACCTTCTTGTGTTACAAACTACGTGACAAATTTAATTACCGTGATCAAGGTCGGAAATTCGAATTTTTGATAAAGTTCGTAATTTCTCTTCCCTCTGATTTCACTAGCTAATACTGCATTATCTGCCTCGATTACAGTATAGGCTTTATACTATTGTTAACAAAAAGTAAGGAAAATTTGTATATTCTTTATTCATTATCAATTCCATCCAGTTCAAAGTAATCCCAGTCCGATAAAATGCCAACGCCTTTTCTAGTCCTCGAAACAGTCTGAATAGCCTTTTTCTGTTATCATTCAAGACCTTCTTCTATTCGGTTTTTATTGCCATAAACGTGTCAAAACGGTGTTTCCGCATTGGCCTTTTGTGTTGCCGAACGATATGTGTAGACTCTTTGGCAAAAACGTCGGGRAAAAACAATGCAGTCATCTTGATGAAGGAACCAAACGTGACTGGACGCTTTTGAGACACAAAATATTCTTCACAATCCTTTGGGTTGAGCCAAATGATATTCAAAAACTATCAGCGAAGTATGTACGTAATTTTTAATCAATGATTTTAAAATATCCAGGGGTCGATTATTTGGACGTACCACTGTAGAGTTGGATGGTCGTCCCGAGCGCTGATCGACTTTTTCGGCCCCAAAAAATCACTTTTTGGTATTAATAAATAACCCTTAATCCCTAACCTTAACCAATTTACTATTTTCATAAATTTCACAATTTCCCTTGATTCAATGTAGCTTTAGTGCCAATGTTTCATTGTAAGTACGATTTTYTGTATTTATATATTATATATCTACTCTGAGTATGTTTCGTAACAAATAATTTTCTCCACTCTTTTGTATATTTATCTCTGCATAAAAACTTTGCAGCTTTAACCAAAAATTCAATTATTTTTGCGGCGAAAAGCAATAAAAAGATTAATTATGCAATCAAATAAAAAAAAAAAAATCAATTACAGCAAAAGTTTATTTTTTCAAATTGAAAAATGGAAAGTTAATATATGAGCTTTGGTGGCTTTGATAGAAATTTGGTTAACAAAAATAATAAAGCCCATTAAACAAATTATTCGAAAAAATGGAAAATGCAGTAAAGTGGAAAAATTGTGTACATGTTACAAATTGCTCACGACAACAATGCTGATATGTACATTATCGCTATTGTTGTTGCTCGTGCTGCTGCTGCCGTTGCTGCTTTGGCTAGGCGTTGTTAATGTGGCTGTTTGAAATTGCAGCGCTTGTTTGATGTTGCGGCGACGATATTGCAAGCGATCAGAGAGGGAAAGCTAAAGCCCGTTGCAAAAGAAGCTCGAAGTACAACAAAGACTTACCGCAAGCAATCGATTGATTCCAGTGCAATGCAAAGGCGTACACATACACACACATATACAGCTACAATCCTACACAGATCTGTGTGCAACAAGCGCATAACAACAACCGTTGCAGCAACATTATCAAACATGACAGCAACAGCAAATATGTACAATACATGCCAACAACAAAACCAACAAAAATTATCATATTATAGTAAAGTTACGAAAAAACACGCGCCACAATTGTTTACAATTTTTGTAACTAAATAACAAAAAAACTCAAAAAAAATGCAAGTGGGCTGCACAACAATAAGCGTGTGGGCGGGGGGCACCTAAATGAAGTGGGTGTAGGGAAGGCGTGAAAACGGTAAGGCACTGCACCTCACACCRCAGCAAGCCAACATAGAAAATAAAAGTGTTTTTCGGCAGCCTGAAAGCGCTTAGGTTAAATTGTTTGCATTAGTTTTTGCTGTCGTTCTTGTTGTTGTACACTTTTGTACATTTTCACCTTAAAGTACGCGTACAAACCACATGCATGTAGTTGCTTTATGTTTTCCGTTCGTTGTTTGCGGTTAACACTTGGCGGTTGTTTGTTGACGACGCCGTTCACAATGGGGTTTGCCCCGAAACCTCGCAGGGACGCACACTTTCTACGATTTTTTACGCTATTTTACGCAACTTTCACATAAAATACAAACAACAGGAACAATGTGGAAAAAATAGTGACGAACTATAGAGGAAAAAAAAGGCACTCAGCAGATTAAATATAGAAGCTTCGGGCGAAATACATATAAAGAAGCTACGCGCGTAGAAAAAGTATGTAGTTATTATAGATTAAAGTAATTTTTTGTCTTATCTTGAGAGCTACCAGTCCGTTCTGGCATATTCGATTTCGCAGA
>NW_017536230.1:128542-182509 GCF_001853355.1 Bactrocera latifrons | reverse complement strand
TGGTTCTTACTTATTTGAGGTAGTGAATAAAAATTATTCCAAACGCACACCCAAATATAGAGGACATAACCTTGTCGGCAGACTATTACGTTCTTCAAGACACCTTGGAGCGGGTTTATCTTACACAGTCCACTCAGATGATTCTCAATTAGACTTAGGAGTGAAATGATGTATGGGTTTCATCCAGTTACATCTTCAAACACTGCTTTGAATCATCAACTCGTCGCTGTTTTTGGTCGAAATTGAGTTCGCGCGGGACTCACTTCGCAGAGAGCTTTCTCATACCCAAGTATTTATTGCATAAATGATATGATGAACGTTCAGTTGATATCATTCAAAATTTTTTGTGGCCTATTTTTTGTTGTTTTCGTCCTTAGAAACTTCTTTACGGTGACCACTGCATTCACCGTGTTCAGTGCAGACTTGACCACGTCTAAATTTAGCATACCAATCGCTGAAGGTTGGTTTATTTGTTGCAGAATCCAAATAATGTTGATCAGTCCAAACCTTGGCTTCAACAGCACTTTTTACGCCCTAAAAGAAATTCTTAATAACACATGAGTAAGGCTGGAGACTTTTCAATTAATTTATTTGTTTTGTTCATGGAATATGATCTGTATCGAAATCTTATTCTTGATAGTTTCGCTGTTAGTGAAGCTAGATTGACATAGCCTCAAGATAGGATAGGTCCGTGTAAATTGACAGTGTGTGGAAAAGTATAGATACAAATTTAATTTCTGGATTGTTACAATATATATGGAGGAATATTTCTTTTCGGAAAACATTTTAGATGATAAAGATGTAATCTCAACTTTATTAATATTTTTTCTCAATATATTTGTGCTACATTCTTATATAGTTAAATAGTAATCTTCGGCATTTTATTTTTTTATGGTAGTCTGGTAGTACAATTCAAGATTACTACATATCTTTTCCTGTTGCTGAACCCTAGCTATTTTTAAGCCTTATATTTAAAAGAAATATCCAGTAATTTTAATAATGAGAGCTCAAAAAAATGTTAAAGCGAGCCTCAGTAGTTTTAATAGTGAGCTCTTTAAATAGTTCTCACTTTAGCAAATTGTTTTGAGGCGGCGTTCTAGGCGTTCTAGGTGAGATCTCTCTCAGCATCCACTTCCTAACCTAAYCTTAATTGAGTAGTTTTTATAGGCCCATGCTGTGTACTTTAAGTCAAAACAAACCGCTTTCTCAAAACCCTAGATAAGCCTAACCCCATATATTTTCCGTTTACTAGCATAGGTATTAATAAAATTTATCTTTATTTCTATATACTAAAAATCAATTAAGAAAACAAAAATATATTTCTCAATTCACTAGCTGCATACGTACATTATATATAATCAATTATAGCTGTTTGTTGTCACCGCAATTATGCTGCTTAAAGCTTACTTTAAGCATATGGTGTGGTGGCAGATGTGTATAAGAGACAGATATATAATCAATTATAGCTGTTTGTTGTCACCGCAATTATGCTGCTTAAAGCTTACTTTAAGCATATGGTGTGGTGGCTTTCAGCTCTTGAGCCTTTTAGTTGTCGCTGTTGCTCAATGATGCTGCATAAATCCATTTAATCCATTCGTTAAGCGAATGCACCTACACAAAAGGCAGCTTTGCAAGCGCACCATAATTTTTTACCATTTTCATGCCGATTACACCAACGCAACAAAGCAACGCGCAAGCGCATGAATAAAGCAAACAGCTGCGCRGCCGCGCATGCGCACGCGCTTTCATAGAATGCATGTTGARGCGCATGCGCCGCATTTAAGTGAACTGTTTTCTGCCGGCTGATGTTGTCAATGCTTTGCAGSATAAACAATAGGCGATTTTCTTTTGTTGCCGTCGCTTATTAATGACTTTAAACACGCTAAGCACGACAAAGCGACCGCAAGCCACAAAATACGACTGCGTGTACGAGACGCCTATGGGCCCAAAACCGAAAAAGCTCACTGAGCTCACTGCAGTCAAACAATAACAACACAGATTTTCGCGGCGGTAAAGCATAATCAACAGCATCAGCGATGGCAAGCAACAAATGAAGATTGTAGCAGGCGGGGGCAGAGGCAACACTAAARGCGGCAGCAGCCAGCAGCGCCCCAAAATGGTAGAAAGCGTTTTGGTGTTGGCGGAGTTCAAATGTGACTTKYGCTTGGCAATGCTGTGTTGCGTGTTTACCGCGTGCGTTGTTGTTGTGTTCGGCAGCAACAGTCCCGCACAGCAGCATTTTTCGATTTTTCATTAATGGTGTCAGTTGCCCCACCACACAAATCAACCAGCYGCAAACGGCCAACCAGCCAATACCATAAAAACAACAGWCGGGCGTTCGAAAACAAGTCGCAGCGCCGTTAGCTGGTAGGCAGCACGGGTAGGTCGCTGCGGCTGCGACTGCTGTTGTTGGTTAGTAAGTGGGTGGGTGTACCTAAGTGCGCCGCTGCAGCTGCTGCTGCCACGCTTCTTCGTGGCTCAGCTGAAACACTTAACAGCATGCTTGATATAGCTGTTCATTGTTGTTGCTCCATACTACATATACTTG
Source organism: Bactrocera latifrons (assembly GCF_001853355.1). Taxonomy (NCBI): domain Eukaryota; kingdom Metazoa; phylum Arthropoda; class Insecta; order Diptera; family Tephritidae; genus Bactrocera; species Bactrocera latifrons. The sequence goes on along the minus strand of NW_017536230.1, from coordinate 179,961 downwards.
TAGTTGTCATTTGTTGTTCGCTTTCTTTGCYGTTTCGCGCTTGTTTTATGTTGATTACAGATTTGTTTTTTTGTATGGAGATTTGTGTTTTCCTTTGCTTTATTTTTGAATGTATTTTTTAGATTTTTTTCTAGTAAAATCCGTACAGAAAAGCACAAAGAAAACATAAATCTGAAATTATTGTGTAGCCCTTGAAATTTTTTCAGTTTTCTTGGTCACTTGGCCGTTTGTGGCTCACTGTATGGACTTTCAAAAATTCTTAACAAGTTGTTGTTAAAATCAGTTTTTGATATACGAGCGCATTGTTGACGGCAATTTCGTATATGGCTGTGACTTTTCAGCGGAAATTTGGTTTTAACAAGTGGTCGCATACAAATCTACAAATTATGTACCCACTTACATACCAAACMTATGTAACCATGTAAAGTCCTCTCAATTATGTTTATATAATGTCATACAATTGACAGTATTTATCTGCTTTGCCGGTGATTTCTTTCACCCACGCATCACTCTTCATCAACTCTGACAGTTGGCTTATATATTTGTTTARCTGCTGACTCTCAACACTTATTTACATATGTACTTATTTATATAATTATCATGCAATAAGTTTGCTATTATTTGCTAAGCAATTGTATAAGCATACAACAGATAACAGTAATGTAAATTTGACAAAATTTTTAGGTAAACTACAGTATATTTATATTTATGTGAGATCACGTTCTTGTTACTCTCGAATTTGTTCTGTTAAAATTTTATGTCAACAATTCTTGAAGCATTAGAAATTCATGAGAAAATCTTAATAAGCAGATCACAATGTATATATTTYCKTGGCAKCAACTCAAATAAAGACTTTTGGAAAATTTCTCTAGTTATTATAACTGATCAAATTTGACTCGGTTGAGTTGGTCTTCTGTGCCTTCAGCAAATTTTTCTTTTTTGGGTTTCGGCACATTTTGAACTTCCACACACCAGATTGTTTCCACGACATATTCATAAACCCAAGTATCGACATCAGTAATGATGTGTTTAGTGAATATTGGGTCCGCAACCAAGGTGTCAACATCTCTTTTGTGATTTCAACTGGAAGTTGGTTTTGCAAAAGTTTCAGTTCTTGTAGTACAAGTACAGCATTGTTCAAGTATGATATACTTGACCGTTAACCAAAATGTGTTGAGTCTATCCATAAAAGATATTTAGACCCTCTGATGTCAAGATGAGATTTGTCAAATAGAGATCATTCCAAATTTTTATACAGAATATAACCGTAGAAAAGATAGTATCATTCGTAAACTCTAATCACTTGTRGTTCGAGAAAAATTCTCCCTGGGTTCAGGTAGGGTATGTAAATTGCCTGATTTTTCGTGAGGTTACAAACAAATTACACTTGGATGATCAGAGACGCTTGTCCGTTGAAATGTTTAGAACTACTAGGCAGTCGAAAAGACCTTCGCATATTTGGTCCACCTCATCTATGACAAGCAGCGTCCGTTTTATATGGATGTAGTTTGATGSTGAGGGCATACACTCCTTGACCAGCTTTCAGCTAGCAGCAAACTCAAGGTCTGTAAAGCAGTTCTGTTATCGGAGTGGATACATAGCTCACTAAAGGAAGTCGCCAGTACATTTGCTGGCAGCCATTTCTGCTTGAAAGACACGCCAGCGGGCTGGGAGTCTTAAACAGCGGTTCTTCTTGAGCTTCGGCTCATCTGTGAAAAAGCTTACTCCCCTTTATTTTCAATTTCTAATCGAACAAAAGGTAACAACATTACTATTGACAGCAGTGAGAGACAGCTGAGAAGTGAAAGATAGGCTAACAAATAATTACTAAAACCGTTCTTTAGGCAACTTGCAATTATGAATAAACGTGTTATATGATCACAAGTCGACGAGAAAGTCGAAGATATGCTTAGTTTCATAGCTTTCTTCTCATTTAAATCAGGCCCAGATTGAAGTAATTTTAAGTGAAATCGCTTAAGAAACGCTTTACTAATTGCTGTTTGTTATGCTACTATAGCTAGTTTTCTTTAGAAAAGTACCACCTTATCTTCCTTACAGCTGCTTTTTACGATAAACAAGCTGTATCTACAAAGCTTATTAATTGTAACCTACCAATAATCTCAAAACGCCGGTGTAGAGGCGTTATAAAACCATTAACAAATACCAATTAAAGCTGAAAAATAGTAAGCTCATTAGCATTGCTGCTAAAGCGTCATTAGTTAAAGCCTATTTACGGCTGCGCATGCGCATTTATGGCAAATCGAACAGGTGATGACACTTGAAAGCACACGCACACACAGGCATATAAAAACCATTAGATCGCCATTTGACGAAGGTAAAAGTAGTAAAATTGATTTTGTTTTATTATTTATTGAGAAGAAATTGTCAATGGTAGGCAGAGGCGTTATCGGCATTGTTGGTCGGGTATTTTGTATTGGTGTGCATGCTTGTTACTTGGCACCTGTAGGCGTTGGTTAAATGCCCACTCGYCTGCATAATGCAGCTAAAGAGCAAATAAATTAAATAAGTGAACACAATTTTGCATACAATTTTATTTTATTATTTTGTCAATTCCTCTTTTCTATTTCTCTGCGGAATTTCTTTTTTTTCCAAACATATAATAGTTACAGCCAACGCAATTCTACTTAAATCTATTTATGTGTCCATGGCTGTATATTTGAATATATCGAAAGCGAGTCGTGCAGCCGTTGAAGATGCTCCACAAGCCGCCACGAAGTTGTTAATTAAAAGCGCCGCTCTTTTCTTTATGTTTTAATTTTTTTTTCTTTTTGAAACATGGTCCATTATCACCTGTGCACCGTTTCATAGAAAGATTAAGTGCCTGCTGCTATTTATTTATTTTTATTATAGCAGATTTTCGTGTAGTTGTAGCCCTAAAGCGCATGCGCGCTGTAAAAGGTTTGTCGCGTGCGCAGTTGCGKTGAAAACAAAAAATAAACTAAAAGAGAAACGAAAATAAAATGTGTAAATAACATTGAAAAATTGAGTGAGCAGCAAAAGATAGCGGTGAAATGCAGTCAGTAGAGTTAAGGCATGAAATAAAATCATATTTTATGGTATGGTATTCAGGTAATTACAGGAGTACAAGCNAGCACTTGTTAATGTAAGGAAAAATTTAAAATTTTTTACACATATTGAAAAACTTGACTTTTTAGCTTTTATAACTATTATTTTTTATTATTCTGTTTGGCAAAGAAGTGCTTCAAATTATGATATGTTTAAAAAAATATATATAATTTTTTTCGAAAATTATTATTTTTTATTTGTTAATTTTGTATTTTTTTTTGTCCACTATTAAAAGTCAAAATTAGCGCTTTTGTCAAGTTAAGGCCGTCCAATTAATAAATTAAATAGTCTGCGAAAAAGGCGCGACATTCCCTCAATAAATTCAGCTCTCGGCAAGAAAGCGCTTTGGTGAGGCAAAGACAAATTTAAACATTTTTATTTTTTATTTGTTAATTTTCCTTCGTCTTGTGAACTCTTATGCAATAAATATTTTTTTATTTTTGTATACCCACGTTTTGTTTGACTGCCCATTTAATTTTTATCATACCCATTTTGGGCTTCATCTTATTTTTATTTATTTATTTATTTTTTTTGCTGCTTTTCTGTTTTAAGTTCATTTCATTAACCACGTTTTCGTGCACTGCAATCATCAAACATCTGCTTTTTTGGTTCACTGTCCCTGCCATTGGCTGTTTATGACGTGTCCGGCACGTGCTGCGCCAGCAAGACTTTAGTTCAGGTAAAAATGATGCATTACTTTGCGCATGTGTGAGTGAATGTCGGCCGAGGCGCAARCTCAGTTGGAAAGACTTAAAAATATTCCGATTATGATTTTAGGACATCCAATTTTTTTTTGATGACAAACTATTTAAGAGTGTCTGTAAAGCGAAAGGTAATATGGGTTAAAAGGGACTACCTAAACTTAACTTATAGTAGGGCTGARGCACTTGAATGATTTATGTAATTGACAGAAATAATTTTTATCAAATATTTTTTTTTTTATTTGATTGTTATCCKAAAAACCACAGGTCATCTTTTGGTTACCTATTTGTTTCAAATATAATAATATATTATGAGAAAATATCTTAATTTACTGTCCGAAAAATGATATCGAACACAAGTGTTGTGTATTGCTAATGCACATATCTCAAACTGCAACTGCAAATTTTTCCTAATGGGTTACTTTTTACGTGAAATCCGAGTTCCTACATGCACACATATGTACGTGTAATGCAACGTTCGGCTCGTGTCAATCTCCGCACATGTTGTTYGACTTAAATGCAGGGCTTGCCTGCATTCATACTTATAATTTACTGCAAAGCTGTACCTTTGTATATAAATATGTGCTTATAACAAGTGGCAAAACATTGATCGCTAATTTGGCTGGAAAATGTGTGCCSTTTCCAATAACTTCCTGCTGCCACTGACAGATGAATTGACGAGCCCTTCCATTTAAAATACTTTTAGTTAGCCGGATTATTGGTGCAATTAATATTTAACTMATATGATGGCAATGAGTTGTTTTAATTAAAAATGATCAATCWAAAGAAGTTTATTGCATTTTACAATCCGATTTCTATGCTGAATRTCAATTATATACGGAATGTGGTGACGTCTTGTCTATCTCTACAGTTCATGGGAACTCATATTTCTTGAACTAAAATTAATTTTTTTTTTTCTGAAGACGGGTTTTTGACAAGTTCAAGTGTCATCTCAAAATTGTTGTCTTCTCTAAAGTTGTATGTAGATCATATTGATAGGTTGGTCTGGTGGGTTAATAAGTCACTTAAAGATCACTTTGTTTCTGAGCGATAGATAGGACTGATATTTTATTATAAAATTAAGTATAAAAAATCATTTTTTTTWWWAAWTTTTTTTTTTGTAAAGACTTACACTTTAATGCTTACCTATATAAGAATAGGTGGAATAATAGGTCTTAAGAAGAGAGCCGTCAGCGCAGTCCTTGCCAACCTAAACAAAAGCGAAAGAGTTCTTGTGGTGAACGAAGGCAATATAAAGTATCTTGACACCACACCAATATTCCTTGCATCTTATGAACTACATCATTGTTGGCACATACTTTGGAAAAAGTTAAGATCTTGTATATAGAGATCAAGCGCAGATTAGCTCCTTCCAAGTGGTGCTACTTTGGGAGCGGTAGGCAATTGGGAAGGAGATTCCTTTCCGCTCCTAGGCTCTATAAGTCTATCATTATTCTCATCCTATTATACGGCGTTGAAACATGGACGATGGCAAACCGAGATGAGAAACACTTGGAGATTTTTGGAGTCGTCCTCCTTATTCCGTCCTCTTGTAYGCTGCAGAAACAAGAACGATGACAAACCGAGATGAGAAAACACTTGAGTATTCGAGTGAACTGTTCTTTTGAATCAGCCTCGTGAATGATGAAACATCAAAGAAGTGGAACCCCGAAATGTATGAGTACTACGGTGATATGTTTATAGCCCTTAAAAATGCAACGAATTCACTGGTTGGAAGAAGTTGGAACTGCATATGAGCTCTACGGCGATATGGAATATAGTGAAGCGAATAAAAATCGAACGGAAGCGCCGGCCAGGCCATTTCRTTCGCACTTCAGCGCAAAGTTCTTCTACTCGAGACGGATGGGTGGGCAATGGAAGCAAGAGCGCCCACGCTTTCAATGGAGGGACCAAGTGTAWAGCGTCTGCACTTKKAGCAACTGGACTTGAAAGGATAGAAGYGTCTAGCGAAATTTTGGATTCACGTCCTAGACYGATCCATCCATTTGTAGTGCTAAAGAAATAAAGAAGAATTTATTCATTTTGTTTTGTTTCGTACTAATTTTATTGTGTTTATATATTAAGCTGCYTTTTTTACTTCTTTACATCCCTTGCCTGTTTTATTTACCAAAGTAATTATATCTCAATTACATTWCACACATAAAATCAAGTCAAGTTTTTATTCATACATAATGAACTTAATTARTAGTAAATTATTGTAATTTATTTGCGCTTTGTTAATTCCCCACACAATTGTTTATGAAGCAGTGTCTGAGTAGACGCGCGTCGATGACTATGAAAAAAGTGTAAAAATGYTGCTGGTTGACATATGTCAGCTGTCAGAAATGACAAATGTGTCAAAATGCAACAAATACGCAATTGCGATTGCAGTACTACAAACAGTCGGAATTCCGTTGCTTAGGTGTGAGTCTGAGACTGCAAGTAATGCCAAGCGAGTTGAACAAGTTGTGCCAGTGGTTGGTGCCTCTATGCCGCACCAACAACCATTACTTTTCACTGCAAAGCTATTTCTCGTCGTGCAGGTTGTTTTGCCTGCTTTTAAGTGCCACCTTCGTTTTGTTTTGGTATGCACGGCGYTCCATTCTTATTGGCAATATTTAATGACAGCGGTCGCCACAGGCGACACGTCTCATTGCAACGCCAGCTAAATTGTGTCTCATTGTAATTGAATTAATGTTGCCGTAAGTGCCACTGCGAAATATGCAAAACGGAAATCATTGGAAAAGTTAGTTCTCTCATATTTCTATTTTGATATTTTGCACTTTTTCTTCGCACTTTTTTGTGCGCATGTTTCTCTATTTATCTTTTCACTTGTTGGATAGAGGATCTACCAAAGATTTTTTCGCTACAGCGTTGCCACATTTGCATCTCAACTGATCACCAACTTTAATTTTAACGATCGCACAATTGCCTCTTTAATGGATTTGTGCTATTTTCAAGAAGCTGCCGTCATTGTCGTCAGCGTTTAATTTGAAGGCGTTTGCAAAGTTGTTGCTATTTATTTCTCTCCTCCTTACTGTGTACTTTTTTTACTTTATTGTGCACTTTTTTTTGCCTACTCATTGCAGTTCACTTTTATAGTTTTATAGTTGTGTGTTGTGCTTTGCCCCGACACCTAATGTACGCGTTTAATTTCTATTGTTGTTGCTGTTGCGCCGTCCACGTATTACATAATATCCATCAGTTGCCCAACAAATTGCTTGACTTCCTTTTTACGTTTAAATCTCAGTGTTTGAATTACAAATTTGTTACGCTATTGTAGCATCGTCAATTCTTCCAACACTTCTCACTGGTGTTGTYGTTGGTGCTTCATTAACTAATTGAGACCACACGCACAATACAATTTATTTCTATTTAAGATTATATTATGCGTGAACTGTTTGTATATTTGTTGCCTTCATATTGAGGTTTTGATTGTTGTTGTTGTTATTGTACGCAATTCTTAAATTTTCCTAGATAATCCACAGCGGAAGTAGTTCTGATGATTCTGATGTTGAATAGCACATTTCGGTTGACTGCAGGAGGGTACGTTCGAAGATAAGTCACAAATAAAGCATAAACTTTGGACTGACTTATTACACTTTTTCATGTTATGATTGATTATATAATATAAGTAAATAAGGTTTGCATCGCGACCTAGGGTCTATTCACAACGTCTCAACTAGCCTYAGCAAATTGATMAATTTCAATATGTTCCCTGGTGATTGATAAAGATTAAACATATTTTAATGAGTGAAGTGTCAGCAAAGTTTAGTTCAATRAAAGTTTGGAATTGAGCCTTGGAACGTCTTCTATATATATAAATATCTGGTGATGGCCATAAAGTAATTATCTATTCATAGCTGTTTTTGACTATTGAGCTAGATCTTTAGAAATGCTTTTGTTTCATCAGTCTTGTTTATCTAAAATTCAAGGCGATTCTTTAGTTAATTTGAAAAAATCAGACATTCTAAAAATCATTCATATTCTTCAAATATATATTTCTTTCCTTGAAGCGCAAACCCGAATTAAAAGCACTGATGTTGTTCCGATTACCATTACATTATGTTAGTTCCAGTATTCCAGTATATTATGAGCGGCTTTCAAGTTAGCATCTACCATACGCTGAAAGGGTCGGAAGGAACTTTTCGGACGTCTACAATTTCTGAAGATTTGATGGTTTCAGTAAAGACCAGCTTTGCATTCTCCAAATGTACCAATAGAATTAATAATCATTAAGTAGTTAGTGGTTTTGTTTACGCAGCAAATGTACATAGAATTTTTATTAAAATTATTTTAAGATATTTTTTATGTCAAAGCGGCACTATAAGCCTACAATTGTGTTTAACATCAAGCACATAGCTCATTTCTTTTGTTCTATTGATCTGTATACATAATTTTATTGTTGATGAAGTGTGCCCACTTCAGTGATTGACTTGTTAAACAGGTCATTTCAACATACTCAAGTGGATTCTTGGAATACTTGAGTGTACAGCTTTGGTATAGTACTYACCAATGGTGATTTGGTTTTAATATTAATTTATATGAGTGTAGTCATATAGATTCTCATATGTATGTGTATGAATCATAGGTCACCAATTACTATAGACAAATGAAGAATTCATAAATGATTATTAATATACATATAAAGACGAACTAACAGAAACAAAGTCCAAAACAGAGTCGCCTAAGCATTTGCATAATTAGTACAAAAAAATAGTATATTTTTGAAGTAATAACTGAATAAAAAAATTAATTTAAATTTATTACAATTTCTTTAATAAAAAGAGAGATCATTATCCTTGGAATCAGCTATCCCTCTATATTGTTCCTACGAGTATAAATATGGATGAAAGAACTAATTTTTAGCTAAAAAGTCTCGAAAGGAAGAACTTAAGGAGTATACTAAGTGTGATAGCCTAAAAACGCCGATCATTAAGAATTATAAAACAATTGGAATATTTATAAAAAAAAACTTAAAATGAAGAAAAAAGGCACAATTTTTTCGACTTAAACTTGGTTTCCGACTGCCCTTAAAGATTCTCCTCTGCTGCAAAAAGTCCGGGCATCCGTGGATGAAAATAACAAAAAATCCAAAAATTTACAAGTGACTAAAATATWGATTTTTAGTTTTGGTATTTTTTGGCCAAAATTCGTTTCTTGATCAGATCAGAAACTGGTAGATCATTTTATGGAGATTTATATACAGAACATGTAGAGTAATCACGCGAGCACATTCAAGAAATTATGTTTTGAAAAAACAAAACGTTTCAAAGTTAAACTCATCGAACTTTACAAGGGTGCAATTCGAAAACTAGARATATGTGTTATGTGACATTTTAAGGCATAAACTATCGAAAACAAAAAAATAAAATAGATTTTTTTTTTTAGAATTTTGCACCCAAAACTAAAAATATATTTTTTTAATTTCACATTAGGGATAAGAGCTTAAATTTCAAGTAATGTGTTATGATATAAAAAACTAATTCGTTTTTAACTATATACTACAATGCGATAAGTTAGCGTCATTAGTACTTACAGATAGCTTAGCGAYTGTCTAGCTTTATATAACTCAACTAAAAATCTCAGCGATGAAACACTCTTCATCACTTCATCCGTATAATGATGTAATCATAGTAAACTGCTAAGTAGTTAAATTTACTGTTTTTTTAGGCACTTGTTCGCATGTATTGTCAATTTTTTTGTAACACACTGTTATTTTTTTAATTGTATTTTTTCAAGTTTTGTTGTTAATATAAAGTTATTGTACAATAAAAGCTAGTCAATTTGTTGGCATACAATTGATTATTTCTTTTATTGTTGTTATGCTACAAGTTTCTGGCTTTTATACAACATATTTCTGTCATTAATGTGTTGTTGTTGTTAATCACAATCATCAATCGCCTTCAACACTTTTTCTCTGCAAAGCCATAATATTTTATGTTGTTCCAACAGTTAAGTGTTGGTTTGTTACTTTTGTTGTTTTAATAAATTTATATTGATGTTATTTTTCTGGTTTCAGCTTGCACCTTTTCCCAAGAATTTTTGTCCGTTGTATGTGTGTGTAGTTTTCGCTTAAACAATAGAAATATATTTTGCTTGTAGTTTTATAATARTTTGTTGTTTCATAAGGCATTCATACCTGTACACACATRCGCATATATATTTATTCATCTCCCTCATGCTGTGTTTAGCATTGCGTTTSTTTTGCTGGTCATCACATAGTAGCTTTTAGTATTACTCGTGTCAGTGACTTTTTCCCCTATTGATTTGCTTGCATTGTAGTTGTTGTTTTTTCTCCAAGTTGAGACCACACAACCAACTGAGCGGATTTTTTGTCGGTAAAAAGATATTGCTACTTTTATAGTTACCTAATCCTTTGATAAACACACCCTTTTTAGCTGGAAGCGGTAGCTGGGTTTAAGATTTCAAAGCATTCAAGTCTCAAATTTGTTTAAAATTCGCATTCTTCAAGCAGCTGATAAGTCACAATTCACATTTCGAGTGCGTCGAGTTTCCAAATAGCATATGAGATATATAACTAATATTTATATTATAAATTTTCACTGCTCTATTAGTGAGTGCAATGAACTTGATAATGYCAATTTACAGTTGTCATTCAATTGATATCAAGTAACTGATTCTTAATTGATTGCAAGCGTTTGATATTATTGTTTTTAGTTATACAAATTATTCGCCCGATTTGTGGATAATGCGATTGCTATAGGTCGGGGTTTAAAAACTTTTCAAAAGCAAACAATGATMATATACTTTATTTCTTGGCAGATTATAGCCATCTTCGATTCGTCATTTTTTCCAACGAAACTYTCAAACGCTAATAAGATAAAATTAGATGCCTTCAATTCGCCTTTTCTCGGCTCGCTAAATTCAAGTGCTGCTCTCTTTAGAAGAAAGTTGACATGTATAAGCACCAACAAAGTTAGCGGGTGTAGTATGTGTAGAATTGTAATGWTAAAAATCTACCTTCATTTGAATAAAATTTTAACAACCTTTGTATTTCTAAAAGTAGTTTATTTATTTTCGTTTTATTGTTAAAATTTGAATTTATACAAAAACTAATTTTTCAAGACAAAAAATAAAAGCTTGAGTAAATAAATTAGACCTGAYAAAGCTACGACTGATTTGTGTAGCKGCGATTCCGCATAAATTAAAGCTTTTTAAAAAATAGCTTTAACCACGYTTATCCAGTAAATGAAACTTAATTCTATTTCTGCAGATTAATCATCCGTCTAAACACAACATGCGGATCCGCTAGATGCTACAGCCTGCGCCTAATCAGATCTAAGCCCTTTATTATGCAAATAATAAAACAAAAAACAAAAAAAAAAACATTTTCAGTTACAAGAATTTTATGTAAATTTTATTAGAATAACGTTTAGATAAACGACTTTGTCCAATCATCATTTGCTTAATTTGTGCGCACATATGTATATATATAAGCATTTACATATATTTATGTGTGTGCACTTGTGCGTTTAATTAATTATTCTGACGCATACTGATTAAGTGAACTTCGTGGTTGATATTCGGATGAGTTTTGATTTTCTCACTAGAAATCGCGCCTAAAAGAGGAAGTAAATTAAAAGTAAAAAAATAGTAGTAGTACAGGTTTAAGAGCATGCATATGTACATACATTTATACACATACATACATTTACTTGTAAACATATRTGTGTATGTGTAAAGTTGGTTCATGTGCCGTTGACCTAGTTTAATTAGCGGCGACTAATCAAGCGATTTAYTGATAAATTAATCAACGTAACTGCATAAATTATAAAATCTGTTATGCATGATATAAATTTCATATATGATTGCTTAATATTTTGTACAGACGTTGCTTATCWTTACTATACACATACACATGTATACAATTTATTTATAGAAACTGAAATATTTGCGTTTTTTTCTTCTTCACATACTCTTTGTATGATTGCAATGAAGCTTTTACTCGCAATTAGTTATCTTTAGTGAATCTCGATCAATTTGKATGCAAATTGAAAAGACCTTAAACGGCGCGTTGTGCCAATTTATGATTTTCTTCACAAACTATATGTGTATGTGTTGGTGTGTGCGGTTGTGTGTGTATAATAAAAATTAGAGCAATAATAAATAATAAGACACAAATGACAATCAACCAAAGGAAAATACAATTACAAGAGTACTAACATATCTACACATATGTATATATGCACATGCGCCATATAATAACAACAGCAATAACTATTCCACAAACGAACAATSAAACCATTCTTTATTGTTGCTCAAGTAATAAAATTTCAATTGAGCTAAACGAGCTGCGCCAAGAAAAATACAAAGAAGTAAGATTGTCCTTGCGCTCTTACCTTTAATTGAACTGTGGCAAGAATTRAACAAAATTTAAATATATAACTGAAAATAAGAATAATAAAATTAAAATATTATTGTTTTAGTATTTAAAAGGTAGTGTATGAAAAGCAATTGTATTTTTTCATAAAAAAAAAATTTCACTTCAGGGCAGTTTGAAATTTTAGGGAATGTTAGGTTAGGTTCGGTCGTAGGTTTTTCCMAAATCGTTGGATTTTAATTGAGCTTAAAAATCGAAAATATTACTTAAAGTATCATAAACTGCCAAATTTTAAAATACGTGATAAAATTTCCAGTCCGTCGGTTCAGCCGTTTCGGATAAAATTTCCTAACAAGTTCAGAAAACAAATTTTTGACAAAAATGTTTTTAAAGTTTCAGCGCCGATACCACTAAGTTAAAAAATTCTTGCAAATAAACTCATATTCCTGAAATTATTGAATAACAAACTGTAATTTTTGGAGAATATTGGAAATAAGTGAAAAAATTGAATTTGTTAAATGGACAAGTGGATGATAATTTGAATTTTTTGCAGACATTTTTACAAATAAAACAACATTTCAGTAAAAATTTCGCGACTTTTTTTTAAATGGTTCTAATATAACAAAAAAAAACCCTTAGTCAAAGTCTTTAAGAATTGTATCTCAACGACCTGTGTAAAATTTCGTGAAGATCGATTGAGCAGTTCTCGAGAAATCGTGCCAAGACGGCACACTTTGGCCAGTTAGCCTCTAGCGCACAAATTCTCAAGTCCGTATCTCCGAAGCTATCACTCAGATCAACTTGAAAATTTAAGTTAATATTTTAGAGGCAATAAAAATCGACTTTTTGGAAACCACTACACCCATACAACGCCTTAAGGAAACGTTCTTCTTGTTTCCAAAATTAAAATCTRTTTCTTTTTTCATATCATCCTATTTTATACTTTTTATTTCTTAAAACTTGCAATCTAAGAGTTTATAATTCGGCTTCAAAACTCTTTCCAAGAGTATTTATTTCATATTCCATCTAAAGTGCTACACCCTAATGCATTCAAAGCGTGTATATGCACACTTGCAATAAAAATTAAAAACTAATTATTATGACCATAGAAAATTAGCGTCTAATTATAGCTTACATAAAGTTTGCTTTATGCTTTGAAAATAACTTTATAGCTCACTTATAAGTATTATTTCTCGCGTTTATATTAAAGATTTAAATTAATTTCTCATATAAAGCAGTAATGAAACTCACTCCTAAAAGTCCTAAAATTCGATTTTAATAAAGAAAGTTTTTTGTCAAGCGAAGTGTAAACTACAAAAGGAGAAATCAAATTTCATAGGCGCCATAATATTTTATGCCTAAATTAAGAGCGAAAAAAGAACAAAAAAACAAAAAAAAACAAAAAAACAGTTTACACTTGTATAGCTAGCTGAGAATTAATTGGATGTTGGTTTAATCCATTGTCGTGCATATTAATTAGTTGAAAATAATATTTTTTATTGTTACATATGTATATAACTTCGCGCAAAGTTCTTCAGAACACGTTTTCGAGAACTGTGCTTGTGCGCGTGCGCGCGCGCTTTGGCGCTTAGTTGTGACATGAATTTCTTTAATTTTATTCTTCACATGTCTATATATATAATATGTTTATTGTTATTTTTGTTGTTTTGAATAACACCAAATATATATTTATATACTTATGTAAGTAATTATTACTCGGCACTTTACCATGTTTATTGACTAACACATTCTTTTACACCGCAAAGAAATAATTTACAAAGTGTCGCATTCTTGTTAATTATTATTTCGGTTGGAGGAATCTTTTATTATTATAAACGGACTGCATTGACCTGTTTTCATATACAAWTACACCATACGTTACAATCTTTATTTCCACGTCTTTTTATGACTAGTTTTTATTATTCTGTATGTCCGCCCGTTTCTATTAATCGTCGGTCTTTGGTACACGTCTTGATCTCACCAGCAGCTACTCATTTGTCGGAACTACCGATATCGGGCCACTAAACAATTCAACTATCATACAATCCAATTTTTTGAAATTTAGTAGGATTTTTAAGAAACAACTTAAKACTATCTCTTATACTTTTTATAGGAAGCCCTTTGGTGTGATGAATAGTGGATTCCAAGTATTTTGTGATGGGCTTGTGATAGAGTTGGCTATTCACAGAGAAAATGCTAAACCGGCGCATGCTTTTCAAAAGCCTCTGTATACCATAGTGGCCGAAAGTATGTACAAACTATTTCTGGACCTATTCATCCATCTATTCTCAGAGCTATCTGTCCAAATATAAAGCATACAAAGCTCTATTTTAATCGTTCATAGCGGCCATGTAATTAACTTCRCCGGAATACTACAAGAGGCTCATATCTTTGCTGACTCGTCTGATTACGCATTGAAAGARAGATGTCAACATCATTGAAACTTGTTTATTTTTGAGCTATCGGTATAGATAGAGATAGTCTCCTCTTCTCTTAACTTAAACTTCTTCTCCAATCACGTCTAGAAGGTGACCTTGCTCGAAAGTGACTATTGAAATCTAAGCTTAGGAGGGTATAGTCTGATTTACTTAGGTTTAGCTGGTTCTACGTATATATTATTACCGGTACCTCATAATTGCGTTATTTTGATAACAGAACTTCCTGCTGCTTTCTAAAAAAAAGAAACACCTACGGACAGTTGTTGCTGGAGCCTCGGTTGGACTTGACTTAACAGCAGTGGTTAGTTTCTTGTTGTTTCTTGAGTCCTGGTAATAGGCCAAATATGCTGTATCTACTCGTTTTTCAATGTAGCCAATACTGTAATCTCCAGAGATGAAACTCTTTCACTTGAAAAATTATTTCCAAAAAAAGCTTTCAACAACTAAAAGGTAGTCCAAGCAGTGGCTTGTAAATTTATAAATGAACGTTTCAAGTTACAATGGTGTCCTTGAAATAATATAATTAACATTTTTATTGTGCCATCAGTGTTTGTTAAATAAGACAGTCAATTAATTGCCACTTAAGCAGACGAACAAATCAAATGCATAACAAATGTCGCAAACAAAGTGGTAACAAGCAATGTTTAGACTACAAAGGCGCAGGCGCTCCTTAAAAATACATACATACGTACATATGTATATATCTGCGAGTAGCAGATTTGCACCAATGCTAATCAACACCTCCCATTGTGCATAAAGCGTCATTTAAACGCATTAAAAACTGATTTGTAAAGCTATGCACGAGTCAAGTAGTAAGCAGTCGTTACAACTATTTGGCATAGACGTACCATAACGTATTGACGCGTTAAAAGTCGTTCATGCAACTGGACATTTATACGCTTTAATTTGCATAATTTTATTTACATTCAAAATTTATTGCATTTTTATGCGTGTATTAAAATTATTTATTGATTTTTGTACACAGTTTTCGACAACTTTGTAAGCAGACGCATTAATGTGCGGCAAACAAGCAACTGTACGGGAAACAAGATAGTATTGTTTTAAGAAAGGAAAAAAAAAAATAAATATTAAAAAGTGTATATTAAAACAACGAAAAAAAAACTTTTTTTAAATACAAAAAAAAATTTAAGAAAAACATAAAAAAAAATAAATAAAAAAATAATGAAACCTTCGCATATTTACGATTTTATTTATGCGTTGTTGTTTTCATTTAAAACAGTGTATGTTAATTTTATGTTGACTATTTTCTGCCATTTTGGAGAGACGAATGCAGTCGGGCCTAACTTTTTTTCATGGTTTTTTAATGCCATTTAGTTAGCATTTTTATTAGAGCTGTGCTTTTATTTATGAAATTTATGGAAAATTTATTCCAAAAGCTTGCGCTTTACTGTCAAAATGTAAGTTTTAATTTAGTTGATAAGACATATTGCCCACCAATACATTACATTTCTTATGCAAGCGTGTGGGCATTGAGATGAAATATGTTTTTGTTGTTGTTATAAGGGTTTTCGTAATGCTACCTGTTGTTATATTTGTACGTTAGCGGCATTATTAATAAGTTCAGCGCGACATAACGTCAAAGTAATAAAGGGGATACGACGTTCCCCGCTTGTCGTGTGTGTATGGACACGCCGCAAACACAGAAATCAACTTAAAAAGTTATTTAAAAATTGACATAAATCTGAACAGATTTATTGGCGCGTCGAACAAGCATGCGTACAGCTCACAAAAGTCAAAGAAAGAGTTTAAGGAAGTTTTTTTTAAAACGCAAGCAGACGAAGCAAGTGAACGCCATCCAGTTGCATTGCATGTGAAATTCGTATTTTTTTTTTATACACTCAACAGGGTTATTAAGTTTGTCGCGGTGTTTGTGAGAGACAGAAGGAAATGTCTGAGATTGTATAAAGTATATGTACTTATGTATATGTATATAATTAAGCAATAAGTTAAGTCGGTTTAGCCATGCCCGTTTGTCTCTCTGTCTGTATATACACGAAATAGTCCCTTAGTTCTCGAGATATCAATCTGAAATTTTGCACAAGTTCTTTTTTCCTCAAGCAGCTACTCATTTGTCGGAACCGCTGATATCGCATCACCATAGTACATAGCTGTCATACAAACTGTGGGATCGGATTCAAATCCCTGTATGGAAATTTTTTGTATTTTAGGAGATAACTTCACCAGATTTGGCATAGATTATTACCTGACACCGCTACAATCTCCCAAAAAATTTTGTCGGTTGGATTGCTTTAGCATATAGCTGCCATACAAACTGAACGATTGAAATCAAGTGCTAGCATGGAAGACTTTTGTATTTGACGAGCTATCTTTATGAAATTTGGTGTAGATTATATACTAAGATAGCTCCACAATATCTGCAGAAATTTTCTAGATCGGACTACTATGTCTTATAAACTGTATGATCTTGTATGGAAACTTCGTTGTTTGTGTGGGGTATTTTAGTTTCGGTGTAGTCGAAGTTAATGTTTTTTCTTGTCTTTATTTTATTTATTAACAGGGGTTTTATACATTTAATGAGCAGTATAGAAGACGTTGATTTCGCCGTTTGACATTTTGCTTTTCTTGTCATATGCATTACGCTTTATAAAATACGTTTGARTAACGTTGCCATATTTGGTTGCAATTTAATTAACAACTTGTAGCTTTGGTGCAACTAAAATGCGAACTCTTGTCATAAATGTTTATTAGATATTGAAAAAATATATACATACATATAAAAAATGAATTAAAAAGTATAATACAAATAATTTTTATTTTTTAATACTATTTTTTTACTCGTAATATACACTCTTATGTATTTTTTTTTTATTTTCATGCATTTTTAATTTTTGATTTTTCTTCAAGCACCACCAGACTTTTCAAACAACCATTTTTGGTCAGGTCCAGTTGTCAATTTAGCGCATAAATTTTGCACATATGCGCTATATATAAACCGATTTCTGCGCCATGCAGGCGTCGTCAAGGCAGCATTGTACCCACACAGCGCCAAAGCCGCGCGTAACTGAAAATGCACCGAAAATGCGCTCAGTGGCTCAGTGCAATAAGTGGCTGTCGGCGGTTTCGGTTGTTTGTCGGCATCACGTGATTCGCTTGCTCGGTGATTTCATTTGATAGGAATTGAGCTGCAGCGCACTCATGTATATATTTGTACACTCATTTTAATTGAAAATCAAAATCAAATGTGGGATTTTGCTTAGTCGTTTTGATAAATTAGTGAATGCCTTAATTGATGTGTGTCGTTCGAGCGAAATTTTCATTCATTGATGAATGGCACTGGCTACTAACTGAACGCTTATGCAWAGCAAATGCCAAATAAATTCATTCAAGTTTTGGTGCCTATAGAATACTGGTAGCTTTATTATGGTTCTTTGGCGTTCTGAAGGTTTTGTGTCAAGGTGAGATCACTACAGTGGCGGTCAAATGTTAATTGCTATTATTTGCTAAATATTAGTTGGTTATTTATTGGAATTGTGAGAAAATGACAAACTTTTTTAAAGGATCTCAAGGTTTTGGAGGTACTAATAACATTTTAATAAATTAATATTTTTTCATTTTTTCTAGTTCTAGATTGCGAATTTCAAAACAATATAAAATTAAACATTACATCTCTAACTACACTTCCATAACTAAATATTATTATTTTAAATACAGCTATAATCCATTATATCTCTAATTTTATAAAAAAAAAATACAACATTTTCATATATTATATTTCATGTTTTAAACAATATTCAAACCACCTTCTTCACAAATAATAAGCTTTCATATTTATAAACTAACTTGTTTGTGTTTCTAATCCTGTTTATTAAAACATTATCTCATCTGAAATCAGCAATTCTGATTTTTGTTGACAGTTTACAAATTTGTCGCCGAGTTATCTCTGCTGCATACTAATTATCTGGCAACTTTGCAAACAAAATTTTAAAAATGTATGCATAAATATATACTCCAGTAGTATTCAAGGCATATGTGGGTACGCCCAAGTGAGCGTGGCAAAGAGTTGTGTTCAAAATTATAATATATAAACAATTAAAGACTTTGCATATGAAAGGCGACGCACTTTACTTGAAATTGCTTTGTCGTTTCTTTAGCTTATTTTTGCAAATCTTCAAGGTTAGTATGTTTTTAGGCTGATAAATGCTAGCTAAGTTAATGCAAGTAAAAACTTTAAATACATATATACGTACAAACAAGTATGTGTCATTATATCTAAATAAAAGTTATTACCTTATTGCATACAAATGTTTTTTACCGACTCCTAACCGGTGCAATTAGCTATTAATAATAAAAAAAAGTTTGCTGAAATAAAAGCTTTCGAAAATAATTTGGAAAAGAATTATATGACATTAAATATACAATTCGTTGATGAAATTTGTAAGATGTTCTTCTATGTTTGGTTTTCAAGAGAGCTTTCTATTCGGGAAAAGCCCTAGCTACTTAACTGGGTCAGCAGGTCGAAGACTCAAATAAATACAATCAGCAAACACACTGCTTTAAAATATTGCAGTATTTGAATTAATTTTTCGTCATCCAAATTCTCATAGAGCCGTATCTTCCAAAATTCCAAATCAATAACAATAAAATACACACTTGCCTATTGATAACTTATAGTAAAAGCTTTGAGCTCTTTATACTTAAGAGCCTTATAAATTTATGAGAATTCGAACTCCCAAGCCACGCGCAAGCATATACACATACTTGTACCCAGTCTTTGTTTCGGAATTCGACTACGCGAAGCTGACATGGCGACAGTGCTTCCAAATGGGCGTCCATATTAATGATTTTAAAAATTTATTGCTTTTGAATCTTGGTTTAATTCTCTGTTCATAAAATGATTTCATAATTAAGTGGTTCAGTGAATTTATGGCTGGRGTTTACAGTGAGTTAAGGCTGTGTAAGTGTCAAAGTATGGATTTTTAAAATATTTTATAGCTTAACAATTTTATATGCAGCATGTGCAGCTTTGTTTTTATACGAACGCATCTGAATTAGTTTTCGGTGTTTCAAGTTTTTCTTAGAAAGCACGTATTAATTTGAATAGATTAAGAAGAATTGATAAAAATGCCATAAGGCTTCCGACAATAATAAGCGTATAGTTTAAACAGTTTTTTTTTATTGAAAGCGCACAGTAATCGGAGAAAACTAGAGCAATACGTCAGAGAGTTTGTTTATGGCATTCGAAGAGATGTATTCGTCAACATAATAGTCTCCTATATATTTCGATTTTATCATTTTCATATATAATGATAGATATATATTTTTTTATAATTATAGTTCTTTTTTTTTTGTTTAAAAAAAGCTCAATTTGCATACAGCATTTTTAACTTCTTAATGTATTCCTAGAATGAGATAGATCGGAACGAATCTATCAGTCATTGAGAATTTTGAAAACTGAAACTTTCAAATCTAATAGGTCTTCCATATACATAATAAACACCTAGAGATTTGCGACTGCAAGTGGACCTTAAGTGGTCCTTGGAACTAACGGCTCTTAACAAATTTGTCTCACCAGAATTGTAGATGCTCTGACTATACCTTGTCTTTATTGATCTTGACGTACTTCCTTTAATTTTGAGTTGCTATCAAACGACCGAACCAAAATCTTTAATTACTGCCATTATAACTTCTGGTAATATTGAGTATTCTTTATACCTTTTTTACTTTATAACTTTTATGAAGTTTATATCTCATTTTCCTGAATTGTAATTCATTTCTGTCTCTTCTGACTTTTATTGGACTTATTTATGACATTTTAGAAGATTTATTTAGTCACATATTATGCGAGCCACAAACACATTTGGTCTGAAAGTAGTGACATTTGCTGACTTACTAAATATAAATATATTTATGTACGTATATAAAAATAGATATTAACTACTGTGCGAAGAACTTCCGTTTCCTTTTTCTTCGACAAAGGAGTAAATACAAGATAAATAGTAGAAGAAAGGCAAAAACCAATACAAAGAAGAGTTGAAAAAGGTGTTAAGTAAGAAAACTTGTCAGCTTAAAAATAGCTGTTTCTAGAATGCGTGAAAATAAGTTTATGAAAATGTTCGTAATTTGTACAAGAATTGCAATATTAACACTACTTACTGAAATACAATGCAATAAGAGAGAAATGTGTAAGTATACACACATTTACGTCTAAGTGGAAGAGAAAGGATTGTGTCGAATGTGGCACTTACTGCAGTGCAATAAATATTTATTGAAGCAATAAAATGGTTTCGAATGCGCCAAACTCGGTTTGAAGGTGGTAGAAAGCAAGGCTTTGTGCCGCCAGCAKACATGTGGCAACGAAAAGGAAAAGGGTACTAAATTTCTTATTAACTCGAATTTCTACGATCATCGACGGTTAGCTGCGCTTCATAGCCGCTTTTTGGTACCTTTAACTAACCGCAGAGCTATTAGGCGCGTCATTTAGTTGCGCAGGAAATTAAAATTACAGTTTGGTAGCGGATTTGCCGACTGGAGACGTTCTCCGGTCGGTCATTATCATGCAAGTGTGAGAAAATAGTACGAAAAGCGCCGCAATTACGATTATTGCTCAGCCAAGCGAGGCAATAAAAGTGAAGCAGACAGACATCAATGTACATGGCCTGCTCGTATGTCTATGTATGCATGCCTACAGTTAGAGTACTTTAGGAGATAAATAAAAAGGTAGCAGACAACGCGGACGATTGTCTGTCGGGCAGCGACAGGTAGACTAGCCTAGACTAAGCAGTCAAAAGACGATGAAATGGTGAGTCTAGTCATATGTGCAGCAGAAAGTAACAGATCAACTGCTGCACAAGTGTTTCGATGCAAGTTTATTACCTTGACAGTAGTTTCTAAATTAGCATTTTTCGAACATTATTCTTAGTTTATTTTTACAATCGACATTCGTATATATACATATATTTACATAGCATATTCATTACCATCAGAAAACATAAAGCAATTTGACTTTCACAGGAAGAACGAAAGGAAAGTGTAGAAACGCTGAACACCGCACAGCCGGCTCTTTAGCTTGTGTTGTGCCTATAAGCCGCGTCTTTGTTTGTTAGACAGCTACTGTATTGTTTGGGTTTCTCTACGCACTTGTTCTCTATAGCTCCTGCAGTGACCTCAAGTGTGTTGCCAGCATTTTAATATTTGTCAATGTCAGCTGCAATCGTCGCGGCGTTCATTTTGTGTASGCTGGCGAGTCATTGTCACGGTCAATATCTAGCCTTATAATATCTTATAGCCGACTGGTGTGTTAGCCTCAATGCCATGGTGTCGTCTGGTCTGCGCTTAGACTTTGTATAACTTTGGTACTCGTGCATTTGTTTGTATGTTAGGCCATTTTGAGTGCTGCTTTGATATCTGACAGTTCATCGTCTTGATCTCGCGACAGGATCGCCACTCCTGCTGTGTGTGGGTGATGTGGCATGAATTCGATCATCAACGAAACCACAAAGGGCGAGTCAGCAGGCCATTAAATTTGAATGATATGCATTTGCGTTAGATGTGTGTATGTAGAAATATATAAATATATACATATGTCTGCAAGGCGAGACACATACCTCAATATTATTTATTTATATTGTAGCGCGTTGAAATTGAAATTTAAGAACTTTCAACTGCAGATTATTTGAGTGTATTGAACTTGCTTGAAAATTATGTATATAATATATACATCTATACGTATGATGATATATGTATGCATATGTGTAAATATGCATACACATATCGTTGTTCTATTTTAATGCTTTCCACCCTCGGTCAGGATGTACAAATGACCCTATCGATTCAACTTTCCGCACACGTGCCAACACATTGAAAATTTATCCACACAACGCACACAAGCATTGCTTTACTACTTACCTTTTATTCCACATAATTTACGAAACGAAATTATTTTACTTTATTGTTTCCGTAATTCCGATCACATATCGTATTAGTTATGTAAGTAAATTTATATATCATACTTTGCTTATTCGAAGTCCTTTCACAAAAATTGGCTAATATGTCTCCGTACAAGCACGCGAGCATGATTTTTGAATGCAAGGCTCATATATGTACAGACACCTACATACAAAGACATATGTATGCTATTCCATCCCTTTCAAGTCCGTGTGTGTATGACCTTTGTCAGCATGTACGTCCCTAATCCGGTTAGGCATCAGCAATCAGCAAACGTTGTTTATTCTGATTTCCTTTTTTTCTGGAGGCACGTCTATGCGCCTGCGCACTCTGTATGACACCAACATATATACACAAACATATGCATAAATATGTGTGTGGAATAAATATAAACGTGTGTAGACCGCTGCCTAAAAATGGGTACCTACTGTGTACATAGCACGGACAATCTGAATCTATCAACACTGCAATATACATTTAGGAGTAAACATCCGTGTCTGTATGTATGTTAATAATAAAGTAAATAGTGAAGAGTGGCTTAGGATAGATTCTAGTCAACAATTGATATTCTCTCCCCACGTTTATCTCTGTGTGTACGAACACATGCAGAGTTTATACGACTCGAAGATGCACACGTGTGAGTTTAATGGCCTTGCCTTTAGGTAAGATTACCAGATTCCTTGATAAAACTATTTACAAAAACCACAGACTGAAATACAAGATAGTAAATGATCGGGAATAACTTAACATACCAGCTATTATGTGATCGGGTATATCTTAAGACCTCCGGCATTACCACCTTCCATAACCAGAGGCTAATATACCCGCTATGTGATCATGAATATTTTAAGACGTCCGGCGTTACCAGATTCCCTGATAAAAGTGCTGTCATAAACAAAGACTAATATAGCAGTTATGTGATTGGATATATGTATTTTAAGACCTTCGGAATTACTAGATTCCCTGTTTTCAGGGGTGCTTCTATAACCAAACACTAATATATCATCTACGTGATCGAGAATATCTTAAGACCACTGCATTACCAGATTCCCTGATAAAAGTGCTTCCATAATCCAAGTCTAATATGATAATACTAGCTATGTGATCGAGAATGTGCCGCAAGTCTGGCAAAAAGTAGAAACGATAACTTTGATAGCTATAAGAAAATATCTTAATTCGGCTCGGTTCCTTTGGGCCTGACTCTCCGAGGCCTTGATGGCACTAAATTTTATGAAAGCGCTCTGTTTTTATATCATTATGCAAGTATTACTTAAGCTGACAGTTTGAAACTCGCTCAGAACTCCATAACTCTATTTTATATGTCCTTCTGAACTCCACTCAATAACTTTAATGGTAAGGCAATATCTAAACTGCACTTAGCAGCCGTTTGGGCTCAAGCCGGACTCGGCGAAAATATATAATGAGTGAGAATTCGAGAATTTGAAATGTGATACTCGAAATGCATTGAAAGTGGAAGAAATGCAACAGAAACGTAAACAAAACCATCCGTTGCATTGCCTCTACACAATATAAACATCTCCCCCGTTTCAAAAGCCGGTTAGGCTGCTCTCTCAGGCGGGTGTATACATATGAATGCTTGGCTGTCGGCTTGACAAGTCGTCTACCCGTTTGTTTGCGGATGTACTTGAAAACACATCATTTGCATTGCCCTGTAGGAAATTATTTGGCCAAATAGTTGGTGTTTTCAATATGAAAGTGGAGTATCGAACAGACAATTGTCATAAGTTATATATATGGACGTAATAAAAAAATAGGCATAGCGTGATTTAGCATCATAAAAGAGTCATGAATTTATTAAATGCAAATACTAAAATACATAGTTTGAAGTAAACATTTTTCTTCCCACCAAAATTTTCGTTTTCATATAAAGTTCATTTGTCGTACTATATTGTTTGAGCAAAAAACCGGATCGGCCTACATTCCTAGCGGGAAACAGAAAACAATGCATACAGTCATAAAACATTTACTCTCGCACACATACAACTCGCTGGCATCGCCGAACTGTTGGTTGGTTGTTGAGTTGTTCGTTTTGGTTAGAGTTGTCAGTTTTGTTCCATCAGCGGTCGGCGGTGAAATAATGCGCGCGCATGTATCGATACGAGGCAAGTGAACGTGTGAGCACAGCGTTTAGAAGTGTATTGCGCGAAAAGCTAGTTTTCTATGAAGTTGAGCTTTGTTTAATTTGCWATGCATTTTTATTGTCATTAGTGCGTATATTTGCCAGAAATTGAATGTACAGAAGTGTTCAGAAAAATTATAAGAAATATTTATACCAAAAAGTGAAAAGTGATSGCAGCAAAAATACAATTTGAAATGAATTAAAGTGAAGAAAACAGTGAAGTAAGAAATATTTAAAAGAGTGGAATATAATATCTAAGTAGAGTTTCAACAAATCCTTCATGATATTATGTTTAATAACATCAATTAATTGATAAATACTAAAGTGTCTAGCTAACCAAGCAGTAATAGTAATAAACCTTTTTGTGTGAAGAAATTTATTGCGAAAAAGCTGAATGCGCTAAGACGGAAAAATATAAGTAAGTAGTGATATTAAATTTTATTTTAATTTAATAAAGTTTTAGTGAATCAAATATTCAATTTATTTTTTATTTTTAACAAAATTTTGGTGAATTCAAATGTCTATTGCAGATCAAATAAATATCTATRTCTATTGCAGACATTTGAATATTTCGAAGTGACGAAGTTGAATTATTTTTTTTTTTTACCGAAAATACCATTTTTTGCTTGAATAAAAAAGGATAAAAGTATGTGTACTAAGTTTCGAGATCTTCCAATTCAACTCTTATTGTCTGATAGAAAACAGAGGTGTCATTGACTAGCTCCCATATCTTCAGATTTGACTCGCCTTAAGATATTTTTGTAGCGTAGTTTGAAAAGAAAAGTGTAGTGATAGCAATTCTAACCTCGTATTCTATGTAAATCTTCCTATCGAAAGCATTCTTATTCGACCTGCAAAATTATTTTGCTATTACCTATAAAATACAGCAATAAATAATAAAAAAATGGAAAAAAACAAATGTCAAAATATATAAAAACGTCGGTTGGTTTTGTTAAGATATTCAATATTTACATGCCGGCATAAAATATATATAAATATATATTAGGGTGTGTAAACAAATTTTTTGTTCGTTTGATACTCTGAAAAATAGGGTCTTACTCACCTCTAAAAAACTCTCAAAGTATGTGCTCTTAATTGCAACGAAAAGGTCTCCCGCCTTACTGGTTTTTGTTTCTTTCTTATTTTCAGCTAGACAAATTCATATCTCGTATGTTAATCTTTTTTTATTCAATTTATTTATTTGTAACTAATTTATTAATGTCAACTTAAAATATATTTATTATTTAAGTTTTTTATTTGCATTTTTAGCAAAATTTAAATTGTTTTAAATTATAATTTTACATAATTAATTTATAATTTCTTATCTTTTCTACTTTGCAGCATGCAAATCCTGAAATTCCATAAGATGTTAACGCATTTATTAACATTGCTGTTGCTGACAGCTCTGCTCTGTCTGCAACAGTGCATCAACGCTTACCGCCATAAGGCGGCCAACTACGAACTTTTGGACAATGACTCCCGTTTTATATCATATCAAGGTAAATATAATTGTTTACATAACACTTTATAACACGCATATCACATATGTCGGCAAGCAGTTGAAATTTTAGTTGGCAAGAAAGTAGTAAAAAATTTAATGGAAAATTAGCAGCGAAGTAAGCAATAAATGCAAAAATGCGGAATGTAACTACGAAGCCACAACCACTTTCATTTATTGTTTCTTTCATTATACAGGTATTTTCTCAATTTCCGCATGCTTTTTTAAATATTTGCAAAGCACTTTCGTTTTCTTGGTATTTTCTTAAATATAAAAATTATCTTTTTGCAGTTTGTTTATGCAAGTAAGTGCATGCAAATATTTTTTCAGTGGATTCGCAAAATATTTATTTGAATTTCGCGGTAAGAAATGCGCATTCAGACTAATTAAATATATTAATGCTAATCAAAATGCCCCAAAAATTCAGATAAGTGCATTTTTTTAAAATTGTTTTATTATTTCTTAAAGTATATATGCATATACATATATTTTGATATAAATCACTTTTACCTTCAAGTGCAAAATAATTAATTGATGCGCGAACTGCATTTTAGTTTACTTCAAAAAATCGCTGCTAATTATATTAGCCACCAGTTAGATCAGTTATATAAAAAATAAGTGTACACAAGCTCGCTAGTTTCTAACTTATATTTTATTATTGCTTCTTCTGCACTTTTTAGTTTAACAAATAATTGTTTTCTTGCTAATTGCTCGTTAATAATTCCTACAATAATTTCTTTTAGATTTAATGTCGACTTCGAAACGTTTCAACGATCCAAATACGACTTATTATTCGCAAATGTTATTTGATGTGGCGCGAAATCAAGTTATCGTCGGTGCACGGTAAGTTTCAGCAAAGTGTACATATAATATATATCATATGAGAAATATGAGTTATATGAATATGAGCATAAGCGCATAATTTCATAAACAAGCATAGTGTCACAATTAGTACTGACTTTTATATGAACTCATGGAAGCATACAGTCTTTAACATTTTTATTAACTGTATCAAATTTAAAAATTGCTTTTATAAAGCCGATATCAAGCAAAAATTGGCTTTACATACCCATAAACTGAAGCGATTTTTTGCAAAAATTTTACAGTTTGATTCTATTTAGGGTTTACGAAGAGTTAAAACTGTGCTTTTCATTATTAAAAGATACTTTATTCAATCAAATAAAAGCCGAAACATGGTTCGATTATATGCTCCATACTGTTGTTGCAAGCAATCTAGAATCCTGTGTTGTGATCGTAGGTAGTCTTTGAAGTATATGTGGTCTGAGCTTGGTGTTTCATCTATTGTATAACTTCTTACGTTATAGAGGAGAATTCTTAGAAGGGAGGTTTAGGCGAAGCTATGATTGAACTTTGAAAGATTAAAGTTTAAAAATTTGTTAATCAAAGCCCTTACTTCTAAGAACTATATACGGTATGAAATATTGCTTTTAAATCTCGGGCATCTGTGAAAAAAATTCAGTTTCGAGATTCAATATATTCACTATACATTTGTAGTATAGTTAATTCTAATAAGCTTGACCTCAATCTGAAGTTTATCAGCAGTAAATTTTCTTATGCGGACACTTCAAATATTTACATAACATGTACGCATGTATGYACGTATGTCTGTATGTTAATAAATTATCTTAGCCCAATTTCCTACATAAATTATCAAATTGTAGCTGTCATATATTGAGAAAAAATTACACAGAAGCGACTTTACACTTATCAACAAACCAAGTGTTAATCTTTCCACCAAATTAATTTTGAAAAAATATTGATACGGGCGCAGCAAATAATAATTTTTACTTCATTTTCAGTTTCTTGGTAAATAAAAATGAGAAAATGTAGTATATTTTTTAAAGCAAACTATATAAATACAGATGTGGGTACTTTTTATGTACCTTCCTGTATGCTTATACTCGTTATATGCTTGCTTAAGGCATGTGTATGTACATAAGTATATAAAGTATATACTTTTCATGCAGCATATCGCTTATTACAACACAATAAGGGTATTGGAAACACCATAAGCCGGTTGATTAAACTGAAGCATATAAGAAAGGCAAATAAACCATATCTTAAGTAGGGTCCCCGGCAGATATGAAGTGTAAATAAATAAACCGCTTCAAGATAGTGAGCTTATAAGAAATTATAAAGCCATATATAAACGTAATATATTATGATCGCTACGAGTTATCGCGGTAATCGAAAGGCAAATTCTAAAGATTAGTTCAGCAGTGTTGGCAGGTAGCTTGGTGAAAGGTTGTTTTATGGGGCTATTCAGGTCTAGATCTAATTTTTTTCTCTTAATTCGATAGTTTAGTTATACCAAAATATAGGAAAAGGTTTTTCACAATTAAAATCATTTTCGTTATAGCCGTTTTAGCGGACCGGTTTAAGCTGTGGGCGAAACTTAATTATAAAAAATTTGTAGATTTTTTCATACTGTAAAATCGAATCTCCCCTAAAATCAAGTAGTGTGTGGGGAAAAATCAAGGGACTATATAGTTTATGTATACTATATAGCATACGTGAACTTGCTTGAAACAGCCGAGTATGCTCGCATTTACGTCTCTAAAAAATGGGGATACAAAAAAATGATATTACATCTGCGTGATCTGTCGCTAAAACAGTCTTCTGCACTATGTAGGGTAGGAAAAATGCTTTGAAAATTGCTGTGTAATTATGTCTTAGACAATTTTAGAAGATAGCAAACCATCAAACGGTAAAACATGTGTAAATTCTTGCCTAAAATTGAAATATACCTAATTAGTTTTATTTATATTATTATTCTAAGTATTATGCTTCTAAAATATATTTCTTTGACTCTTTGTTAATCTTAAAATCATTCAATTGTAAAATCCATGCTTGTAACAGTTTTTCGTAACTTTAACTTGCCGTAACATTCATCTCAGCTGATTTTATGCCCCTATTGTAGGCTATAAGCCTTAAAAAACCTTTTTAATGTAACCAGCAATATAGATATGCACATATGTATGGATGACTGCCATACCATACCATCGATCATTGCTTAAGATTTATGTCTTTCAGTTTTTCAAAGTATACTAAATATTTTTTTATTGTATATTGCAACTTTACATTGTGTAAAATGATAAGTAAATCTATGGCGTTTGTATTGTACTTTGGACTATGAGGAAAGACTAACTTTAAGTGGCCCAGTGCAATCAAATCATCCAGACAAATAAACAGAAAAGTCTTTTGCCAGACAGACAAGTGTTTCGATTGTTACGAAGGCACAACAAAAGCGCGCGCAAAGTTCTAAAAAACGAAAACACAACAAAAAAATACAAATGTTTATTTGAAGACAACAAACGCGCACAATAATACAACAGTATCAGCGCAGATAGTAATAGAATTAAATTTAAAAAAAAGTACGAAGAGAACAATTTTAACTAATACTTCCCTAATACTAGCGCTAGCGATAAGTAAACTCTTGCATACTTACTATACAAATACATATGAATATATAACATTTATAGGTAAATAAGGCTAAGTTCTATATATACATACATATATACTCAAATATTTACATTAACATGCTACCACTGCTTGAACTTTCTTGTTGGTATGTGTACTACGTTTTATTTAGTATACCTTTAGGTACATATGTATATGTATGCATGTATATATTTGTATTCTTACTACAGCCTTACTACACTGTCTCAATTTGTCGAGTACCTTTACGGGCATCTAACCATTTCAACACTTCTTCACTTCGTATCTGTTTAACTAAGCACGCTTTAGCGTCAACAATCAGTCTTAAAAAAACGTACGCTGCTTGGCAGTTGACAYATTCTTTATCTTAACTTGATTTGCTGTAGTAAAATTACTTGCTTATATGCTCAATAGTACATATCATGCATATATGTACATATGTACATATAGTACGTATGTTTGTTATATGATTTAGTGTTGCGTGCATATAAAAATTTATCAGCTATTACTCTTAGTGACTTCTACTTTTGATATGCTTTACTGTTTATAATCTTTTTGGCGACCTCAACCCATATATCAGTGCTTTCTGTACTCAGAAACTTCTTATTACAAATTATATTTTATTCGTATATTTTTTGCTGTTGTAAAAATATTTCAGTACTTTTTATTGACAGATAATTAGGTTCTTTTGCTCAATTGTTTGATAATGGTAATCATAACCCAATACTATAACAGCGCTGTACTCAAGTCAATTGACTTCATTTTGAATTTTATTAGAATTTCAAAACATGTACAGCAAAGGTATAAAAAAATGTTGGTCTCGGCTGCATTGAAACTATAATAACCTTCACAAAAAAGTTTCTAAACAAGTATCTGATTTTGAACGTTCAGTTTGTATGGCAGTTATATGCTATAATTGCTCGAACTGAACAATTTCTTCAGCGATTGTACCGTGGCTTCGGAAAATAGTCCATTAAAATGCCATTTGATTCCGATCCGATTATTATTATTATTGTCTTTGAAAATAATTCATACCAAATTTCTTGAAGATATCTCGCCAAATGGCAAAGCTTTCCATACAAGCGCTTGATTCTGGTTATTCACTTTGTATGGCAGCTATGTGCTATAGTGTCCGATCTTGGCAATTTTCAGAAAAAGCAAAGGCAACGGTTGAGTAAAGTTCAGAAAACAATTTCTGTATATAGGCTGGAAGCATTTTCATAAACACAATCTAGACAGCTCCACATTTAAATTTAAATGCTTAACTGTTTGGCTTCCCTATTTCCCATATGTTAAATCCGCCTAAATGTATACTTTTCTCAATACCGTGCGCTTACAATTCAGAGCGAATTCCTTTTATTTTAAGCAATTTTTTCCGTAAGTTTAAAAGTATCAAATATTATTACATTGTCACCCCAACTAACGCCATTAAATAATTTTCACTTTCTGGAGTGTGCATAAAGACTGCTAAAAGGGAATTAAGTGACCACTTTCTTGGCACTTATTTACAACCTGCATGCCTTTTATTTTCRCATACCTTACTTGCAAACTGTTTGTACTTCGCAGGGAATTTATAACTCAAATATATCACATTACCAATAACAAGTTCTCTGCTTAATCTYGCCGGCAGCTCACTGCGCTTGACTGACAGACAGATAGTGCATCATATTGTTTGGTCGAAAGTTAATTACTCARCCGCTATGTGTCACTTTCTTTGTGCAACAGTAAAAACAAAACTTACTTATGCTGATATTTAAATACAGCTCAAGCATTTTCATGTACTTAAGTACATTCGCCCTGCACTTTGCACTTTGCACCGCAGCAATAAGGAAATTCGATCCTTTGCCAGGCACTTTAGGCGCTTGCTAATGATGCACCCTCGCTGCGGCTTATCGAATTTAACGAAGACCTTTAATACAAATTTGTGTAAATTGAACGCTACACATTCAGCACGTACTCGTATGACCTGAGACCTCGCCAGTACTGAAAGCAATCCAAGTGCATTCACTGCGGTCAAACCCATCTATTATAACCTAATTCGTTTGGTTTCTTCGTTTAGCGTATGGTTTTACATACTTTTATTTTTGTTTATTTATTGAATTTCTGTAATTCGAGCGTTTGTTGTAAGTGTTCCCTAATGTTACGTTAAAAATTTTTGAATTATTTTCGGTATGTTTTTGACAGTTGTGCGACACTTTAGCAGCATTAGACGCTCAAAAATTGTCATAAATACCAAAAAAACATTTTCCACGGCTAATTAAGTGTCAAGGAAATTTCAAGAGCTACAGAAKGTTGGTAGGTAATGGATTTTCCAAGAAATTACGAAAACATTTTTTTTKAAATTTATTGCTGAGTTTAGTTATATTTTAAACAGGGTATATTAAATTTGCACCGAAATTTGTAATATCAAAAGGCTARCGCCGGAACCCCTATCCAAAAGTCGCGTAATATAAACCTTGCTTACGTTTTCGGAAAATTCAATATTCTACATAAAATATATGACAATTTATGGAAGTAATAATAAAAATAAGCTCTCTCAATAATCACCTGAATTTATATGTWTAACTCAATTTACACTTGAAAATGTGCAAAGATCCGACTGATAATTTTTATCACAAGTGCTGAAGGACGGCCTAGCGTCACCGCAGCCGCGCTAACGTGACAAATGCCACATAACATGCTGACTATTGCACTTTGCCAAACAGCTGCCATAATAAAATTCTCAGCGTACTCTTTTGGTGAAGTGCTAATGTTTACATTCTATACAAGTGTACGCGCAAATATATATTTATATACTACTTACATATTTACATAACAATATAAGTTCATGCAAATATGTTTTGTACAAACAATTCAATACCCGGGCTGAGTAGACTGTGTGGCAGCAAAAAATCCGCTGACTCCACCAACTCCAGCCAAGTGCTGATTGCGCAAAGTCGTGAGCGCTGCTCTTCGTTTACATACGGGCATGTCGCTATCACATGCCGACTTTCGTACTCTATCTATATAAGTGACTTGTACATATATGCATATGAAAACACAGTATTTTTTGTTGCTAGCGCGAATATTCCATGTTTAAGCTTTTATAGAAATGCAGTCATCGCTGTTTGTACTTCATTGCTGTTTTGCTTAATGAGTTTTATTTCCCGCTTTCGCGTATATATGCAAAACTAGCATGATAAGTCACAACACATGTCAGCGAACTGCGTTCAGGAGCTGCTCAAGTGGCATAAGAAGAATGCTATTGTTTTTTATTTCAATAAACGAACTTTGAAATCATGATTGTATATAATTTTTTTGTTTTTGGATCGAGAAAATAATTAGTGTCTTAACAAATTGCGTAAGCTGTTTTGAAGTTTCACTAAAACAGGYGTACTGTACTCATAAAATGGCGAAAGCTCATTATTATGATAGCATCAAAAGCCTTATTAAACTGTGAAAGCAGACTTGAAAGCTTGACTAAGCTGTGAAAGCTAACTTTCAAAAAATTTACAAAAGAGCTTAATCAATGCAAAAATAACTCATTTAATCGTTAAAAACACTTCATATTTTCATAAAGCTTAATTAACCAAATTCTGTTTTTGGCTACATATTTGTTACAGCAGTGCCAAAAATTACAGCAGTGCCAAAAATTAAGTAAGATTTCCTCAAAGTCGCAAACTAAGCTTAAAAAGTACCGGACGAAAAAAGCTTCAATAAACTGTGAAAGCTCACTCCTATATATATTTATAACTTGTGAAAGCTATATACAAAAGCTGAGCTTACTAGTTAAAAACTCATAGACGTTAATGCTAGTTTGAAGAGCATTCAATTCTTTGCTTATTCTGCAAATAAGTTTGTAAATTTTTTGTGCGGTATGTTCAACTATTACGTATTTTGTGTACACAGTTATGTATCGCTGAATACGTAATGAGTTATCACGTGGTTGCCTATGCAAATAACTGTATTTGCTAAYGAATTTATGCGTGTCGATAAACATATAAACGCACAAGTTATAACACAATCATAATAATTAAATATATTTTGTACGTAAAATCCTATGATTTATTGACTCCGATGCTTTCCACGTTATGCCTCTATGATAATTTCTTAAACAAACAAGTGTGTATGTAAACAAATATACATAGGTGTAATCAAATAAGGAAATATCGCATTACATTAATAGTKGAATTATTTGTTTAGTAAGCAAAAATAGGGTGTACGAATATGCAAAGATGACGATTTGGCGGCCTTGGTGGAGCATTTTAGAGTCCATTCGGAGGGTTAGGGTTCCAAATTATTAAACGTAGCATAATGTTTTTTGCTTTTCGTGTAAATTTTTGCCATAAATTCGCTCGTAATCAAATTCATAACCCGTTCTTGGAGTGCTTACATTTATAATGCTCTCATTTGTTGTGCAGCTTGAAGAGAAATAGAGATGTAAGAAAGACCTTGATTCAACATGGAGAAAAAAGTTTCAAAACAGAGTTGGTTTAGTCTATAGCAATTTTCGCTAAATTTCGCACACCTTTTACAGTTGTTTTTTTGCATACATATATAGATACACACATACATGTTTAAAAAAAGAAAACATTTAAAAATATCAACATAACTTTTCGCTGTTATACTTTGAATAATTTTTAATAAGTTTGTCAAGAAGTTTATAACACCCAGAACGTAACGTCGGAGGCCTAATAAACTTTTATTAATAATAAGCGTAGCGAACTGAGTCAATTTAGCCATGCTTGTCTATCTGTCTGTATATACGCGAATTAGTCCCTAACTTTTCGAGAAATCGATCTGAAATTTTGTGCAAGTACTTTTCTTATAACAAAACTGCTTCTATTTTGGAATCACCAGTATCTGATCACTATAGCATATAGCTGTCATACAAACTGACCGATCGAAATTAAGTCCTACTAGTATGGAAAACTTTTTAATTTGGTAAGCTATCTTCACCAAATTTGACATAGTTTATATTCCAAGACAATGCTATAAACTCTGAAGATATTGTTCAGATCGGCTCTCTATAGAATATAGATGCTATACAAACTGAACGCACAAAATAAAGATAAACGTCTTTTTATACCTTTTTGTGCTATAAGTATTGTATTTGTGTAGGGTATTATTATATATATTTAGCTTCGGTTAATGTGTTTTCTTGTTTTCGTAAGTTTTTCTGCAAAACTTGCTAACGCTGCTTATACACCTGTTGAGTTAGTTTCATTGTTGACATATGTCAAGCAACTAATAACTTTGTGCATTCGCACTCGTTGCTGCTATCAAGCAGTGTGATAAAATTTTGCCAACAACAGCAATAAAATTATTATTCAAACTGCATATGAACACCTTAATTTGTGCTTATACGAGTTTTTTTAAATGCGTACATAAATACTTACTTACTTACACACGTTAATATTGACATTTCTGTTTGTGTTTGCATTAAAAATGAATTTTGAGTATACTTGCACAAGTGCCATTTTAAAATTGTTGTTGTTGTTTTGCTGCTTCTGATTATTTGACAATGGCGTTGACTGTGTGCTTCAATGCGCGTAGCGTTTGGAACCAACCCAAATACAAGTAAACAAATAAATTGAAAGAATATCAGGTGATTTCATACAAACCTATATAAATAGTTGCTTGAGTGTGGTGTATGCTACGTCAATTTCTTGTACATTCAAATTTAATCAACAGGTTTTGAAGAGAGGCAAGGTCGTTGATAAGCGTGCTAGAGACAGTTGGTTTACAACAGCGTGATACGTTTAGAATAAAATGCGTGGTAAACGCACTTGTCGAAAAAGTTATGAAATTAACAGTGATATTGAAAATAAATTACATATCTATTTGTATCTCCCCTTTGCGGTATAATTTGCAATTTATTTGGTTATTTAGACATATTGTTAATCACTTTAATGTTGCTTAGTACTTTCTGCATGAGTCCATCCACCCCTGATAACCGAAGGGATTGAATAATTGTATTAATTTGAGCTCGAAAATCGTTGTGTCAGCATTAGAGAGAAAGCTAATCACTTTTTATAAGTACAAAATCTCTCGATAAGATCTTCCTGAATGAGGTATAGCCAATTTTTAGTGAAAATGGCTAAATTTTTTTTAAATTATTGCTGAGGAGCGGACGTGAAAGAGGTTCCAACCAAAAAAAAATTACCTGGGGCCATCGCTTATTTATGTTTATATCTACTTGAACATCCTAAGTTTCTGTTTGTTTCCGATTAACAAGTATTGACTTGAAAAAAAGCAATTTAGAAAAAAAGGTTTTTAGAGACATTTTAAGTCATCCAATTTGAGATCTATAAAAATATATATAGAAATTTGACGCCAAAATTTCATTTCGAAAGCAGAAAAGCTCATTTCGAAAAAAAGTTCATGTTGAAAGCAAAACGCTCATCCTGAAAGCAGAAAAGCTTATTTCGAAAACAAAAGGGTTTATTTCGCAAGAAAATGAAGAAAGTCAAAACTACTTCGGCTATCTACAATTACGGGTCAAAATTTTAAATTTTTTCAAGCTGTTATAACTGCTGTATTTTCATATTTGCATACACTTCACTCACTTGCTTCGCGCATCGCTCAATTCCGTCGCCAAGCGTTTCGCTTTTTATTGCAACACATTTTCTAACACCTCTACAGCGGCCTTGCCACTGCTTCATTTTATTGCTATTGCTTTTCAATTTCAACATTGAAGCAATCGTGCAWCTATTTGCGGCTGCTTGGCATTGGCAAACGCAACAACTGAAATATTTGTACAGTAGAAAGGGCACAAAACCGAGATTTTTCAACAACAACAAACAAATTGTACGTTTTTCGACGTTTAACGACACTTGACTGCTTTCTACTTGACCACAAACGCTGCACAGCTAAACCGCAAGCGTCTACTGTGAAATCACACAAGTTTATTGCTAGATCGGTAGACAACATAGACACTATTTCTATTATATACTTTTTATACTTGATTTAGATATGTATATTAAAAGTAGCGAGCTGCGCTATCAGTGGGTTGCAACGCCTCTGTTTGTTTACCACAAGCACCAAAATATAATAAAAAAAARTTTAAATTGGAGGCAAACGTCGCGTCAAGTCTTACGAACGCAATAGTTACCACACTTTCTGTTGTTTATGTTGTTGTTATTTATGTTAAATTACTATTTGGTGCACAACACTCATATATACATATGTATATACAATACTAGCAGCGTGTTGGTGTAATGTACCTGTTTGCCTTGCAGTTGAATGACCGTCTTATGCCACAGCCAACCAAACACACATATATGGATATATACAGATGGACAAATGAGTGAGGTGTAAGCAACAAGTTGAGTGCATCTTTCACTGGCATTCAACCCATTAGGGGATACGACTTTGCTATAAAACTATACATAGTTAGTTCTACAATTGTTTAACTCACATTATATCCACCTATGAAATGCACTTGTCATACTCGCAACAAACAACGATCCTTCTTCTAACGATTTCTGGTTTTTCTTTTTTACTTTTTTTACCATAAATAAATTTTGCTCAGCTGCGCACGCGCCTGCTCTCCTTCTTTCACCTGCTGCATTCACTCGCTCACTGTCAGTCATATAAATTTCACATTTCTATTGCTGCAMAATGAGTTTGCGTTGTGTGTGCACGTCGTGTGTTGCTTTCAAATGCCAATCTGCTGCTCACTTCACCTTCAACATTAGCCGGACTTGGCAGTTACTTTAAGTAGCAGCCGCAGCAAAACAGTTATAGTCGCCACATAGTAGTTGGTATGCAGTGGCT
The DNA here is from genome assembly GCF_001853355.1 of Bactrocera latifrons. Taxonomy (NCBI): domain Eukaryota; kingdom Metazoa; phylum Arthropoda; class Insecta; order Diptera; family Tephritidae; genus Bactrocera; species Bactrocera latifrons. The sequence goes on along the minus strand of NW_017536230.1, from coordinate 142,610 downwards.
GCAAGCATCCAATTCCGGATATGGAATTATAAATTTTGCACTKGAAATTTGCTCTAAATTGTTAACGATGGCGCACGATCGTTAAAAGGAATGCTGGCAATTACTTTCTGTATTGCAATTGAAGTAGTGCAAATGTGGTATGTGTTTGCGATTTAATTTGGATCGGTAGTAATAAACAGATCAGTAAAATAATGTTTTCACAAGATTTACTGTTTTTTAATTATAACCACATTCCTCTTCAAGGGGTACGACTCATCTTCCAGATCTCAGATACCACAGTGAATCTTTGCGATAATATGCCTAAGTCGACAGGACAGTGTTCCTAAATTTTCTATAATGCTCTCTWACCGGACCTGCTTAGTCCAAGTAAAAAATTATATTTATTTGATCAGAGAAGAAGGAAGAACCCTCCGTTCAGAGATAAAGCGAGCTGGTTTCCTTGATGCCAAAGTGAGACCAAGGACTTCTTCCCTGTCTGCTGTTATAGAGTTCTTTTCTTCAAGTAACTTTATCAATATTATTGACAAATTTTTTTCTGTGGTTTTCTATAATATTATTAAAAATTGGCATAAAAATCTTTGATCTGACCGAGTAATCGCTTTAAACTAAAATAATTTTATAAATGTCCTGATCTTATAGCCTCCGGAAACACAATAGTGAATGGGCAAGGTTTTATACAGAATTTTTTTTATTTCTATTTTTCACACAATATAATTTTTACACACGCCTCGAATATTGCAAAATATTAAAGAAATAATATTACTCTGTGTTATTAGATTTTTAGAAAGTCGAGCTTATAGTTCGGTCAAGGATTTTTTAAATGTCTGTAAAAACTTGCAATGCACATAATCGTAACTTCAAATTAGCAAATAAAAACGTAACACAATTCTATAGTACGGATACAATATAGTACAACTTCACACCTCTGAACTGTGTCAATATCAACAGTGAGTACTTTCGTACTAACCAATAGCTCTGCACCTTCATTTTGGTTGTTTTTGTTTTAAAAATTTTAAATGCCATTTGCTACATCTGCTATCAATAAAACGCATAATATAGGTCATGAGACATACACACGTACTCGTATTAATTTCTGTGTGTGCTACCGTTGTCGTTCATTTGTCATTGCGCCACATGCTTGCTGCGTGTAATTATCATAGCAAAACACCGCGATAGCAGTGCAATGCCATGCAATACGAAAAAATAATAATAAGGTGCATGTTAAAATTTTTTTTGTCGAAATTTCTTTAAATATTTCATTGCATTTATCAGTCAAAAAAGACAAGTGCGGTAATAACAATAAAAAATCATTATAAACTTATTAAACTGTAATGAGTTAACAATTTCCGTCACAACAACAACAATAAAATGCATATACAGGAGGAAAAAAACAAAAATATAAATAAAATACGTTGCTCGACTAGCGCATAACACGAAAACAAAACGGAAAATWAATTCTTTTAAAGCGCGCTGTGGCCGCTATGCCCAAGCAACTACACTCCGCTCTTTGAAATGCCGCCAACTCAACGCTAAGCTGCAGTGCGATTTCGTTGTTATTATTTTTGTAGCCACAGTAGATTTATATATACATAACACTGCAATATTTGCTTTAAATTTATTTTTGTTTTCAATTTACAGCATTTTTTCCTAATTCACACATTTCATAATTTTTTTCTATTATTTTTTTTTTACATTTCATGCATATGGTTTTTTCTAGTTCACTTTTTTGTTGCAATCAGCAAGCACAAACTTGCAGCATTGTTTACATACAAGCTTCATTACTATATTTTTGTTGTTGTCACAAAATATTTCAYATTTTGATTTGTTACTGCAATATACAAACATGTAGATATGTCAGCTCATTGTTGTAACTGTTGTATCTGCTGTCGCGTGGTGCACGCGCACGAATTCGCTGCTGCTACGAATATATTGACAATTGAAATCGATCATTTTTTGAGCTCTTACTCAATCGCCTGCTTRCTAGCCACACGGTAGTTGTTAGTAAAGCTCAATTGCTGAGCTGTTGCTTTCAGTGTTGAACGGTTAGCTGGCGGTTGCATTGATCTATTTAATCAATACTTTTTTGTGCGAAATTTTTTGATTAATTTGCCACAATAATTTGCCTTAATTATAAGCATAAATGTCTGGCGTTACATATTCAAGCAAAATATTTATGATAGTTGATTTTTTGTAAAAAGCAAATCAAATAAAAAAATTTTTCGAAAATGTATGGTGACTTTAGAACAAGAAAATAATAATATAACAATTTTCGTTGCATTTTGCACTTTTAGAAACGAGACGACGAGAAATTTGCATCCATTTAGGAAAATATYCTTTCATATTATACTAGATTTTTGAAAAAATTTCGGATTATGTTTCAATTTCCACAATTRTCCACAGTACGTTGTGTTGATAGAGAATATGCTTCCTCCTACGAAAGAAGTGATTGTRTCATAATGTCGAAATTAGTTGATTTTGTCTCTCATGAATTTCCTGTTTAGATTTTGATCATTTTGTATAATTTACAATCAGAAAATGTATTCATTGCTTGAAATATTGTTAAATTTATTTTTGAATCATAAAAATTAACCAATACAAAATAAAATTACTGATTTTGRCATTATGGATCCAATTAATTCTGAAAAATTATAGTTTTTGGGCTGTCGGCTCAAATTGAACTAAGGATGTTTGCTTTCCCTTATTGGAGGCTTTCGCCTTTACCCTGTGGAACAGATAAAATACTTGGGACTCAGCTTTGATGGAGCGCTATCACCCAACATTGAGGAGAGGAGGAGGAAGGCATAGATTGCCTTATTTTGCTGCAAAGGAGCTTTTGGAAGGCGATGCTATTGGAAAGCATCCGTGGACATAGCCGGCAAAACCAGTGCTGTGAAAGTTGCTATCAAACTCTGAAAGTGACATTTCGAAATCCTCTCTCTCTTTGCTAACGTGGACCATTAGAAATAGTTTGAGATAACTTTCATAATCAGACCGAAGTTGGAGACTAAAATCAAATTTCCTATAAAATTAGTTTAAAAAAAATATTAAAAAATTGCAACAGTTTTTATAAACTTCTTGTAACAATTTTTAATTTAACTTTCTTTAAAGCGTTTACAGGGGTTTGCGTGATTAAAAAAAATTTAATCATAATTTTTTTTTTTTAATTTCAAACGTTTTTTGCTAATAGTACACTATTACACAATAGTGCTAATAGTACACTTCTAACAATAAAAAATTCGATTAAAATATATATTTTTTATATGAGAAAAAATTGTTGAAAGCTCTTTATATATTTTTAACCCCAGGAAACCAGTGTAACCCCTTAAAACGTTTTCTTTGACCTCTTTTTTACATATTTTAATTTTARAATATTTCCATTCTTTTCGTGCACCTTGTTACCTTAAATTGTCATTTCTGCTAGTTTTTTAGCCCGCCAGCAATATATGTAAAGCATACCAATTCACTTCGCTGTGATTGTTGTGCATGCGAGAATATTGCTATWTCATTAGATCCAATAGCAAAAGGAATTAGCTGTAAAATATAGTTAGCAAACGTAGCGCAATGTGTGTAAAAGTAACAGTTACACTYACAACGACAGTAGTCAACAACAATGACATACTTGGAAAAAGCTGACAAGCAGCACTACTTGTTTAAAATTGTGCGCTGGCGACCTCAAGACGCTAGCTAAATTTTAACGCTGCGATATTTTTTTTATATTTTTCAATATATTTTTTAGTTATTTTTTTATTTTTCTTTTATTTTGTGAAAACTATATATTTCACTTGTGGTGCCATRCACAATGAAACGGTTCACTTTGGCCGCCACGTGTAGGCGTTTGCCTAGCGCCTTGATGGCGGCATTCTTTCATTACTACCGCTGCCGTAAAACACCGACTACAGTTGCTAACTATTGTTGTTGCGCCCCAGCGACCTGCCACTATTTGGCTGGCCTTAACTGTTGCGTCAACCAACCGCGTGATGCCAAATCAACTGCTTGCAACATGTAGCGTTGCAATTTGGCCGCAGGCGCTATTTGTTAACTGCTTGATCGTTGTTGATTTGCAGATTTGCTGGCGTTTGCAGCCAACTTAACAACTAACAAAGCAGCTGTTATTAGTGTGTGCTTGTTATTGCTGTTTTGTAGCTCGTGTTCCGCAAGTTGCAGGTTGCCGCATGCACGCGCASTCTCACGCATAAATTTTGCATTCGCATTTGTAATTAAACGGCGGCTGCCAGCGTAAACGAACTGTCATACAGGCGCGAGCACGCATATCTGCATACAAACAGACACAAACTGGCATGCGCGGCTATTAAGACGTTGCAGCAGGTGCGGAAAGGTTGACTGCCGGTTGGTCAAGCAGTGAGCGTGCGAGTCAGTCAGTCAGTTGGTAGTTAGCGTATGCGGGGCACAAAAGCAATAACAACACTTGGCGTACTCTTTGCCTTGCAATATTTGTCTTGCATATTTTCGGTTTTATTAATTTTTCGGGCGAAAAAACTACTTAATTTCGGGTTATTAAAAATGTGTGGCACAAACATTAAGTGTGGCAGTTGGTCGCCGCACACAAGCGCATTTTTTCGTTAAGCGTTCTTGTAAGTTGTTTTCGTTTTCTGTTATTTTGCATATTTGGTCGGCTGCAAATGCACGGCGGCGCGTGACACACTTGTTGCCGCCTGCGCAATTGCATTTCTCTGGAATATTATGATTATCTTTARTGCTTGGGCAAACATGCTGTGCGGTTGGGCAAATATACTTACTTAATTATATTATATATACGATTTGCAGCAAGCAAAAAATACGGAAAAATCGTGTATGCGAGAAGTGTTCCTCGAAGTTTACGGAAAATGTTCTACCGAAGTATACTTTTACTAAGGAAGTATGGGCCTAATGCCGTTTTAGAGCCAGCGAATTTTAAGGCGAAATTTGCATGATAAGTTYTGTGGATCTTTCTGAACTCCTTTTACTAAGGGACTATGGGTCTAAAGAAGTTTTCGAGCCCCGATCTTTAAGACGAAGTTTTTAGAGATCGTAAAACATTGTTCGTCAGTGTTTGAAATATCCTAATAAAATTTAATACGTAGACGCACCTTAGTATATTTTTCATCATTTATCAGTTAGATCGGACAAATATATAAAATATCTTCCATCCAACCGATCAAACAGATTTTTTCAAACTTCGCCGCTGGTTCGGAACTGGTTTTAGATCCATAGACATTAAGGAAAATTTTGTTGAAATAAACCGCATACGTGATTTTATAGAAAAAATCGACCCGCTTTAATGTATATATACGAATTACACTATTTATAAATATTAACAAAAGGATTAGCTTGTCCAAGCTTTTTGGCTAAAAACGTCACGTTCTCAATGCGTTCGTTAATTCCAATTGGCTAGGTTTGGCGCATGCCACCCACCTTATTGCCGTACTAACGGCGTTAGGCTATGAGTTATGTTATTATTTTTTTTTATTAATTTGCAATAAATATTTGCACGGCACCTTGAAGGCGTTAATCTGTACTCAGATACATATGTATATTTATATTTATTTAAACAGCAAATTTAATTTGTAATTTGCTGGTGCGGCAACACCTTTAAATAAGCAATTCGATTTGTAACGAATTAAGGTCAGACACATTGTTCAACTTTGAATGGCAAATTTGGCCAAGCTGTTGGCAGGATTGTTGTTAAATTACTTTAAAATATTGATTCGGGCAACAGATAAGTATGTATCAGTGAATAAAAATTCTGCCTTCGATACGCAAAGTTGAATTGAGGCTTAACTACTACGAAAGGGAAATACATTGCAAATAAAAAGTCTAGCTTTCTGTACKAAATATTCTACATCACAACAATTATTTTTCATTACTTACACTTTCTTTGCCCYTTTACCACSGCTGATAGCTCTAGAAWACTCATATACCTCMATATCTGCTTTTATTGTACTCTTTCATATAGCATTACTTAGCGAACTCATTCGTGTTTTAGTTTACTGAACTGAGTTGACTTCGTCATAGAGTTTGTACAACTAATGCTCCTATTCTCTGCTGTATTGCCATTGGTAAAGTTGCACAAAACTTTTATCCAATACTACAAGTAACTTCTCTTGGTCTGCTTTCCTAACTCCTGCTCGTTTTGTACCGTGATACCGTTTCACGTACCCTTTTTATAACAGTCGGGTCTAGAAATTGGAATCAATCCAGATTTAAATTCGACAAAAGTCTTCAAATTTGAACTTAAGGCACTACAAACTGTTTTAATTTTTATTGGTTGAGAGTAAACTTGGCTTATTATGATAACATAGGAGTGACACATATAAGACACATAAATGAAACACGTAAGAACTGCAGGAACCTCAAATGCTTTTGATGGTTTAACGGCATAGACAAAATTAAAGAAAAACTTGCATATGCAGTTTTAAGTTATTTTACTTGGTTCTCCARGACCACAGATCTATACTTATTACTCTGTTAGCCTTTCAGAGCTGTACCCATAGATTTGCTGACTTGAAATTCGTCGAGCAAAATTATAGTATTTACAAGGTAATGCATTAAAGCTGATAAAAATTTTTTATTTTTTATTTTTATTTTATTTTATTAAAGCTTACATAATAAACAAATTATTAAATAAACTAAAGTACGCAGCGCTAGCATCAAAGGCTTTCGGCTGAAATAGCTATTATGGAGAGTTTAGATCTTAGAATTGAGAGTTTTAATACTTTGAGGCAGAAGAGTGAACATTTTAAAGGTAAACAGAGCAAGAAGATATAGAGAGAATTTACGAAAATAGGCTGCTTTTCAAACTCAGCGATGCTTTCTTGTCTTTTTATACCTTGAGCAAGAAATATTTAGTGTACCACAATGTTTGTAACMTACAGAAGAAAGCGTCAAGTACCTTATAAAGTATAAGCGTACTTATATGTATATRCATATACTTCTAATACCGTCATGACCGTTTATCTGTCCATTCGTCTGTATACATGCGAATTAGTCCCTCAATTCTCGAGACATTGATCTGAAATTTTACGCAAGTCCTTTTCTCATCAGAAAGCCGGTTATTTGTCAGAGTCACCGAAATCGAATATATATATGCTATATATAGCCGTCTTAGAAACTGAACGATCTTAATAAAATGCTTGTATGGAAAACTTATTTATATGAGGGTATATCTTCAAAAAAATTGACACGGATTTTTGTCTAAGCCAATAGGGTAATCTCCGAGGAAATTGTGCAGATCGTATTATTATAGCATATAGCTGTCATACAAACYGAACAATTGGAGTCAAGAGCTTTTACGAGATTTGGCATGAGTTATTACTTAAAATAGTGGTGCAATCTCCAAAGTAAAAAATTAGATCGGATCACTATAGCATATAGCTGCCATACAACCTGAACGTTCGGTATCAAGTTCGTGTGAGGAATCTTTTGTATTAGTGAAGCTTTAGTGCCACCGAAGCTAAGGTTTTTCATGCTTCTTTCCAATTCTTTTATGATTTATGTCTTCACCAACTGATTAGCCAAAAGATTTTGGAGATTATGCAGTTAATAATTTATAATCAAATTAGTCTCGTAACTTGGTTATTATATAATCAAAAAAAGTAGAGATCAGTAAAATTGTTTTATGCCTTAACAATCCAGCTARTTGTCGTAATGATTTGGTATTTTTATGCACATTTGCTCTACTTTCCCAAAAGCTGCAACATTCAACTSTACATACGCAAAGTCATACCCATGGTAATATTTGCTTTGATTCGTTTATAAACTTGTTCACTTCAACAAACACCTGATTAGAATTAAAAGACATAAAATTAAAAGTGCCCAAAAGCCATCRCAGCCACTCTTAAAACGCATAAATCCCTCAAGTATGTCCATATAAACACATTAATTTTTTTCCAACATATTCTCTAATGCACAAAACCCGACAACCACACACTTTACGTTGCCTATTTCGCATGAAATCCAAAAATAACCAATTATTTTTTACGYTTTTTCTCTGCGACATATTTACAGCGACTCAATTTATCGCATGTCCTTCGATTTGGAGCCACTGGAACGTGCCGTTTGGGCAGCGCCGCCCGAACAGATCGGCATTTGTCAGGTAAAAGGCCAGTCGGAGCGTTTGTGTCGCAACTATGTGCGCGTACTGCAGAGCTACGGTGAGAATCAATTGTACGCGTGTGGGACGAACGCCTTTCAGCCGCAATGTTCATGGCGCCAGGTTGGTACTCAGACATATATGTGTCTTAAGCAATAAGCGAAAAACCACAACATATTCACAAAAAAACAAAAAMASAAAAAAAAAACAMAAAAGCAAAACAAGCGCACAAGCTAACGACAATCAACAACAATCAACGCAACCAGCAATCAAGCAGCGTTGGCAAAAGTGCACAACAGCAAAATCTAATAAAATATAAAAAAAAAAAATCGCATAAGAAAACAAAAACAATTCGAAATGAATAACCTGTGTAATAAACATTAACAGCAAATATTAGCACGTTGCAAGCTACAAGTTGCATGTATGCTGGTGGGTTTACTAGTTGTTGCTTGCTGATTTGRCTTGTCGTTTTGTTGTTGCGTTTTACATGCTTGATTGCTGGTTGSGCGCTGTATTAGCCGCATTTGCTTAATTCACGCGGCAATCAATAACTCATTGCATTTCGTAAGCGCTTTGCTTGGCTTGCGCTGTCACTTTGCATGCTTTATTTCATTTGCCTTGTTTGCGTTTTACATTAGATGGARAACCTTACCATTGTGGCCTACGATAACGGTGTGGGAAAGTGTCCCTTCAATCCGCAATCAAGCATCACGAGTCTAATGTCCACCACGGATAAAATGTTTGTGGCCACTGCGACAGATTTCTCCGGTGGCGATCCGGCGATTTTGCGCACCGAAGTGCAGCCGAAGAAAATCGTAAGTCCGTTGAGTTATGCTGTTTAAGTATTCTTAATAATTATTATTTGTCTATGAATTTCCTTGCAGTTCGGCTATCGCCACATTGTGCGCACACAACAGTACAACAACAATTGGCTGAACAATCCACATTTTGTGGGCAGCTTTGAGGCGGGCAACTTCGTTTATTTCCTCTTCCGCGAACCGGCTGTGGAGTACAGTAGCTGGGGCAAGGTGAGTGCTGCAGTGAAAACCTATAAACCGATAAAGTGGAATATCTTCAATTAATTTATTTTGTTCTATATTTTGTCTGCAGATTATCTACTCGCGTATTGCCAGAGTTTGCAAAAATGACGCCGGTGGCGATCAAATTTTGAAGAATACTTGGACTTCCTTTGTTAAGGCGCGTTTGAATTGCTCACTACCCGGTGAATATCCATTTTACTTCGATGAAATACAGGGCATGACGTACTCGTCCGATGAGGATGTGCTATATGCGACCTTTGCGACACCAGCGTAAGTACTGTGACAGTTTCTTAATTTCCTGAAATTAGTGTAAGGCGCTTTAGTTTTTCCTTTGTGAAACCTTCTATGATTTTTTTTTCTAACTTAATACACATCAGTCAACTTGTCCTCCAACCAGACAGTTCTTTTACAAAGACCTTCCTTGTATATAGTCCTTTTTTACAAGTGATGAGCTGGATGACTAATTATTCAAATATCAGTGTAAGAGCTTGATAGCTTACTATAATCTTGGCTTCCTTGCGCTCGAGACACGTTATATACGTTATCAAGATATCAAACATTCTCCAAGCAGCATATTCCAGACAGACATTAATTGCTTTCATTCTAACCCAACTTCTTCGAAAAGMCCATTTCTTGCCCTAACCTAACCAATAAAACCATTAATTCGAATTAAAAAATTATAAGTAATTATTACTAAAGTAATTTTTTCTTTAAATTACTTCACTCAGCAATAGCATACACGGTTCAGCAGTGTGTTCCTACAATCTCACCTCTATAAATGCCGCATTCGATGGTCCGTTCCGTTATCAGGATTCCGCCGATTCCGATTGGCGCATCGTGGACATGCCACATCGCAGCCAGTTCCAGTGCGAAACGCCAGCGCCGGACATGCGCTACAAACGACTGCTCGAGTCTTCGAAATTCCAACTGATGGCGGACGCCGTGCAACCGATGACCGAACAACCCCTGTACTATTCCAARTGGGAACGCTTCCAACACATTTCTTTGGACACATTACATACGAAAACCGAAAAGGTGCATGTACTGTTCGTTTCGACCGATGACAAGCGTATTAAGAAGCTTTCCGTGAAGCATCAGCTCGATGAACATCGCGCGCAAACTTGTCTGATTGAAGTTTGGCAGTCGGCGGAGTATAATGGTGCAGATGGTGATATTTTGAAAATGGAATACTTGAAAGTAACAGAGTCGCTCTATCTTGGCACCGAGCAGGCGCTAATACGTATACCGGCACAACGTTGCAGTCGTCATGTGTCGCAGAGCAGTTGCTTAAACGCTATGGATCCTTATTGTGGTTGGAATGAGTTGATAGAGCGYTGCACACCACAAGAGCTGGTACAGCAATTGAATAAATTCTGGTTGCAACCGGACACTTTGCAGTGCCCCATTTTGAATGCTCCCATTGATGGTGCTTGGTCCACTTGGTCGGAGTGGTACAATTGCAAGAAGCACGGCGATGATGATGGTAACTGTATGTGCCGTACGCGTGAATGCAACAATCCACAACCACAAAATGGCGGACGCAGCTGTGATGGCATCACCACGGAGGTAACAAACTGCACGGTGCATGGTGATTGGACCAACTGGTCGGAGTGGTCTGCATGCTCACAAACTTGTGGTATAGCAGTGAAAACACGTCGACGCACGTGCGGCAATCCAAAACCAGCGCACGGTGGACGCACCTGTGTCGGTGATGATCATCAAGAAATGTATTGCCGCCATTTGCCACCTTGTCCCACGCCCAAACTGCAAGCCATCGACGGTGGTTGGGGTCCATGGGGTGTGTGGAGCGAATGCAGCACACAATGCGGTGGCGGTTTTCGCATACGGCGCCGTGAATGCAACGACCCGATGCCACAGAACGATGGACAGGAGTGTCCTGGCTGCGCTATCGACTATGAAGTCTGCAATGTGCATGCCTGTCCCGAAGTGAAGAAGCTGAGTTCGTGGACACCTTGGTTGGTGGAATACAATGACAGCCGCAAAAGCGCCGAARCAAGTGGCACATTTGTTGAGCGCCGCTTTAGATATGCATGTCGTGGCAGYAGCACAGATGTGAATAGTTTGCGCATAACGCTGGCTAAGGAAGAGACGCGCACTTGTCATGCGGATGGTAGTTGTCAGCGTCATCATGAAGTTTATGGCGCAATGGTAGCGTCAGCGGGCTCGCCTACAGTATCCGAGGAACGTGAAGAGCATAGTGAATGGGGTCCTTGCAGCGCCAGCTGTGGCGGCGGCATGCAATATCGTTTGCACGATGGCACCAGCAGTGGCAAGCATCGTGGACGTCATGCCACACAGGCGCGCGTCTGTAATATACAAGCGTGTGAAGAAGCGGCGGTGGTGCCAGCGACGAACCTCAATGAAGTGGTGCAGACGCATGAATGGAGTTGCTGGACGGATTGGTCGCCTTGTTCGGTTACATGCGGCATGGGTTTAAGACGACGTACGCGTCGCTGCTTAGGCGGACACGATAAACTGTGCAGCGGCAAAGCAATCGAGGAGGAAAAGTGCGCCATGGCGCCTTGTACTGGTAAGTGCAACACTGTTATTAATTTAGTTTTTCCTAGTAGTTTGATAAACTTTCTATTGCTTACAGACTTTATTGGCTGGAGCACGTGGAGTCCGTGGTCGGAATGCTCAAGTGAGGGCATACGCATCAGGCATCGTAAGTGTATGGTGGATGTACCAACATCGGCCGAGTGCCGTGGTGCGGAATTCGAGAAGACCGCTTGTGTGCCGAGCGAATATGAAGGTGTGTTTCAACAAAAAAAAAAAAAAGTAGAGCAGGTTAACCAGCTTCTACTTAATAAAATAATTCTTTAAAATGTGCTTTAAAAATTGCCCTTCCAAAATTACTCATAAATCGCTCATGTTTTAATTACACTTCTGTTTCTCTTGCAGCCTTACGCCTTAGCTCCAGCACCTCCTGGCCCTGGATCATGTTGCTCTGTTCCATAATCTACGTCATCACCATAATCGCCACATTCTATCTGACCAAGCGTTTTATAAAACCCGTCGATTTGGCGTTGAATAAGAATAACACGCCGGCAGCGCCCAGCTAYGATTCCTATGCCAATCAGTATTCCAGCCTACCCACAAAGGATGTAAGTTACCACACATATGCCCAAATCAAACACAACAAATATAATTTCTAAATATCAGCAGTCTCTAAATTTGCAGATCTACGAGGTGCGCCCGAAAGTAAAGCGGCAGTCCAGTTTCAATATGTGCTCACCATCGCCGTCGAAGAGCTGCAACACTGGCACGCTGACGCGCAACAATATGGCGCACAATCACACGCCCAAAGTGCTGGCGAAGACCTACAATGACTGCGAGACGGGCACATTGAAGCGGAACTCKCATCAGCTGAACAACTATCGCTCGAATATCGACGATGAGAAGTTCTAGTGGTGACACGCGGAACTTGCTTGGAGCGTGAAGAAGCAGCAGTTGCAAATACATGCGCGCGCTGTTGCCCGGTGTGCTTGCTCTGGAGCCTGGTAAGCTTGTGTGCCTTTCATATGTTAAGTAAACTCGTACCTTTGGTCGCTCAAATGTGCTCTCCGCTGCCTGGCAGCTAATTAAGACGTGTCTTAAGCTACACATGCATTTGTATGTGCTTTAATTATATAACTAATGTAGTTCTTGTGAACATGAGACTCATCGTGGAACATTGCATAGTATCATTTTGCGTGCCATCAGAGCGCTAAGTCTGCCACAAAACAGTAAGGGATAGTAATTCAAGTAGCATATTCAACTCGAATATGTTGATTAGAACATTGATCTACAGTAAAGTAATATATATTTTTTACAATTGTTGTTGTAAGTGCTTTGCTAAATTCAATTTCGTGCAGTGAAGTGCATTTAGCGTAGCGGTTAAGCCAGTATTGACTCATATTGAGTGTCTATATTTTTCTAATTAGCATAAAATTAATTATGTGTATGTGTATGTATTTATCAAGTGGTTAAGCTGTCAGTTTTAAGTACGTTCAATTCAACTCTTTCTTGCAACGCAACGAAATTGTCAAGGAAACAGTTTTAGCTGCAAACTTCGATTTTTTTTAATTTTTTTTTATATTTGGAAATTTCAGTACAAAATATTGAAAAAATTTCAATAACTAGTTATTTAAATTTTAGTACAAAATATCAAATAATTTATTTATGAATGCCTTTGTTCATTACAATTGTTATGTGTTATTTCATTTCTATTTATTTGAGTATTATTTCTCTRCCAAAAAAAAATATTTTAACAAAAAAATTATTTATGATTTTATAAAATTTATAAGTTATTTCCTTTTTAAGTCTAAAGCCTGATGTTCAGTTATTCTTTTTTTTTATTTATTACCCATCTTTTTCACATAATTGGTAAACATTTTGTTTCTTAAATTTCTAAAACTTTTTTAATATTCATGTTTTCGTATCTTTTCGCGTGTTCTTTCTATTATTTTTTCCACTAAATTGTTAACATTCAATGTATAACCATATTAATAAATTTATAACTCTTCAACTCTAACTCTCTTTTAAATACTTTATTTTCAATGTTTAGCAAAAAAATAGTAAAAGTATGTTTGTACGTCAAAAAATTATGATAATTGATCAAAACAGCAGCTGAAATTGTTGACTAAATTTAAGTATAGTATATATTACAGTTATTTTATTTAAAAAATCTGTAAATAATTGTATTATCATATAATTTGTTTAATTAATTTACTTTAAGTTAAATTAAAAAAATATGTAATAAAAATATTTTAATGTCACTAACAGAAATACATATGTATGCATGTGTTTTATTTATTCGCAAACTACGCAATTTATAAAAAAAAGAAATTATTAAAAAACTTTTTTCAAAAACATTAATTTAAAAAGAAAATTTATGAAAAAGATTATAAAAAATTGTATTAAAAAAAATTTATTATAA